>NC_079446.1:21811611-22111611 GCF_903798145.1 Danio aesculapii
GTGGTTACACTGGGAATGTGATTTGTTTTAATAGATTGTTTACTCCATGCTAGACATATTGCCATTTTTTTTTTTTTTTGTATTCTCTTATGACTATGATTGCACAAATGTAAGCCCTTGCTGGAAAAAAAAAGACAACGACATAAAACTCAACTCTTCCGATTGTATCTAGACTCTGTGAAGACATATCCTATCCATTCGTTTTTTTTATTATTATTTTATTTTGTTGCCAATACGACATACTTGAGTGTACATTTCGCGTTCGCAATCCTGCTTTATTGCCAAGGGCGAAGTCTGAATAAATGCTTGCTATGTACATTGGAAATGTGAAAACAGGGTTCACGTTGGCCCATTGCTGCTTTTTTTTTTTTTGGTCATTTGTATTATTTGTTTGTGTTATTTTTATGTCTTTACATTGTGTTGTACAGCCTGTTACATAACACTAACATTACCTACCTGGTTTGTAAGAAAATAAAAATACAAAAAAAAAAAAGAGACAGTTATGCACAACATATGAAAAGAAATGTTTCCGTGCCTTTCATTAGTTCCATCTGCACCTCACAAAATTCTGTGAAAACTAATTTCTGGCAAAACTTACAAATATATACTTAAAGGTCATAATTATAAATAATGGCCAAATATATATCTTCATTTAAAAAAATAAAAATAAATTTAGAGTTGGCACAAATAGCCTAGTGGTTAAGTGCGTCGACATATAGCACCATGGTGCTCACGGCGACCCAAGTTCGATTCCTGGCTCGAGGTCCTTTGCTGACCCTTTCCCTCTCTCTGCTCCCAATACTTTACTGTCTGCAACCTCTACTGTCCTTTCCAATTAAAGGTGAAAACCCCCTAAAAAATTATTAAAAAAGATTTAGAATTATATGTTTAAAATAGAAATCATATAGGGCTAATGGTGCGGTCACACTAGAGTTTGAGCATGCGAAATTTTCTTTTGTACGGCACTGCAAAAAGGGGTGGGATTAAACAAGATGATTAGTCAATAAAGGGCACCTATTTTACCCCTTTTACAAGATGTAAGACAAGTCTTTGGTGTCTCCAGAACGTCTCAGTAAAGTTTCAGGCCAAAATACTCATCAGATAATTTATTAGGGCTGCATATTTACAGTATTTTCTTTTTCTGCTACATATATTGCAACTTTAATACAATTTCAACATAAGTTATTATTATGTCTTTGTAAAGAATGTATAATTTTAGATTGATTGGGATGTTTTTGTATACGGGAGCGCATGTGCATAAAATACAATTAATAAAATTGACAAGCAAAGTGCGTATAACAGAGCAAGTATACAAATTAAATAAGCAATGACATGACTCTCTGTGCAGTGGAACAGTATTCAGCAACAGAAATTAAATTATCACATCGTTTTCATTAAGTGAATATTTATATAGGTAAATATATAAGCAAATGTTCAACTTATTATGCCCAAATGCATTAAATTAGCTTGAAATGCTTTGCCAAACGCCTTAAAAACAAATGCAAATAAGTAACTTTCACTCCAAGGTTAAAGTTTGAAGTGATCCCACTATGGACTGCAATGTCTGGTTAATTATAATTAACTTGACGCTGCAAATTCTGCAATGACTATTGCACAGTCGCATATTGGAATATTGATGCTGAAACGATATATTGTGCAGCCCTATAATTTACCATAGCCTCCAGAATCTGCCCATTTTGCTGACGAAGTAGTGTAGCTGTTTTTATAGCCTGTGGCTTTAAATGCAAATGAGCTGCTGCTTCCCGTCCACCATTCCCACGTGCGTATCTACTTCTCCTGTGTTACAGCAGATAAACAGCAGTCAGTGATGGAGACAGACTCGGAAGAAGCTTAAATACAGCTCATTAGTCAAAAACACAAAGTTTGTTTGATGTATTTGTGGTGGAGGTTATTCAACTCTTTCTGAAACAATGAATCACACACACACACACACACGCACATATATATATATATATATATATATATATATATATATATATATATATATATATATATATATATATATATATATATATATATATATATGCACATTTACTGACATCGTGCGGCCATGGTGATTATAACATAATCATCATAGCAGCATCAGCCAATGAATTTAGTCAGTAATCGGCTACTTTCTGAGCTGGAGTATTGGCATTAAGCAATCTGATTGGCTGACGCTTCCGTTGGCGCTTGAAAATTTGAGAATATCCCAACTTCTGCAGGGAAAACCGCACTCCTACGTCACTGGGATTTGGGTCCTATTTTACTGTCGGTTGTTGTTTCTATCATTCCAATATGACAGTGGACACACTATAACTACATACAGTTCTGTCCAAACAGCTATCAAAATATGATTTTCATCATAGGTGCCCTTTAAATTTTTGTACAGAGTATTGAACTTCGATTGGTCTCACATAATTAAGTCATGCGATTTTGCAGGTCAGAGTTCACCAAGCTTTGATTTTGCAACGCGACGTATTGTAAAAACTTGTTGCACGAGCTTGGATATCAATGGATGTCTATGGGGTTAAAAGTGCAGTGTGACCACAGTTTTATTCTAGCTGGAATGTAACAGCAGTCAGTGATAGAGACTAAAATACAGCTCATTAGTTAAAATAAGTTTATTTCTTGTAGTTGTGTGAGACTCATCATTTCAGAAAGGCATGAATAAACTCCATCACAAATACATGAAATAAACTTACCTGGTATTTTTGACTTTTGAGCTGTATTTCAGCTTCATCTGAGTCTGTCTCAATCACTGACTGCTGTTTATCTGACGTAATGCATGAGAAACAGACACACGTGGGAACGGTGGGAGGGGAGAAGCAGCTCATTTGCATTTAAAGCCACAGGCTACAAAAATAGCTACACTGTACTCAGACACTTAAATGGGCAGATTCTGGAGGCTAGAATAAATAATCTGATGGAAATTTTAAACTGAAACTTTAAAGACACATTCTGGAGACATCTTGTAAAAGGGGTAAAATAGGTAAAACAATGGTTAAAAATGTGTTGTGAAGCACTTAAAAAGAAATACCCGGCAATATTCAAAAACTCATGCTATTGGTTGAGCCAGTGGTGTTTAAACTAACAGAACAATGTTTTTAAAGGGTTAGTTCAATAATGAAGTTTGCACTGCACGCTCGCATTTTTTTTGGTGCGTTAATAATATAATTCAGAAGGTCATGATTCGCACTCACTATATAATTACTTTATATAGCTTCATTTTACATTCTTAGGAGATACAAAACCTAAGAATGTAAAATAAAGTTATATAACTTATTTATTTAATCAGTGCGATACATGACCTTCTGAAGAAAGGGTTAGTTCACCAAAAAAAAAAGAAAATTCTGTTATTAATAATTCCTCCCTAAAAAAAACTAAAATGACTTTGTTTGCCAATGTCTTCAGATCAGATCATCAGTCTTACTTTTTCTTAGTTTGTATTGTATAGTAATAGATCACATTAAATCAAACTGTTCTTTTGAGGAGTGAAAAACATCAAAGTGAAGATTAAAAAAAATAATTTCAAAGAAAGTCACCAAACACACAGCAAAATATTATCGAAAAACCATTTTATGCTTCAAAACCATCCACACCCGTCAGAGATTGAACAAAATTCATAAATAACAGACATATAAATACACTAATAAATAGAGGAAAAAATATAAAAGAGAGATCATAATTGTGGAGTCTTTATCTCTCCTACATTATAGAGTGAAAACAGACCAAGTGCATTCAAATGGATCTCACACACACACATAAAAACCAGTAAAAACCATTTAAGACTTAAAAAAAGAACTCGTACACAGTGAACTACGGGTTCTCTTGCAATAAATAGTCCAAACAAAAAAAATCTGCCTCCTCCTCCTCCAATGCCTAGCCGTTTGTCAAAACAACAGGCGGTTAATGATGCTAGCTGCTACTTGAGGTTTCATTTCGGTGATGTCCTTTACATTAGACACATCGGGAAGTGACATCGTCTGCCTGTGGACAGTCGAAGTGTGTTGAAGAACATCAATCCACCGATGTGAACGAGCGATTCAGGCCAAGAGAGGAGAGGACAGAAGTGGCTCCTTCTGAAAACTAGACGCACCGGGAGAAAGACGAGAGCAAATAATAGGGAATGTTCTTGTTCTTTAGAGTCAACAGATGTGAGATCTGAACAAATCCATCTGTTTAGCACTTCTTGGGTCCCCACGCTGACGTTTGTTTCGGTGTTATTCCAGATCCAAACGTTGGGAACTCTTCAGCACTGCTCACGTCTGGTGCCTGGACGTCACAAATAAAGAATAAAAAGATTGAGATAGATTATAATTAAAGCTTTGTAAACAAAATAATGACTTTTTTTTTTACTTTAGACTGATTCGTTTATGAGTATTTTTGGTATTTTTATATTTAAGTAGCGTTGGGCAATAAAACGATTATCCCAATTCAATTCTTATTCTCTGTGTGTGTAACAGCTGTCTCTAAATGTTTCATACTGCTTTGAAAAAGTTATTTCTTTTTAGAACTGACCTTGTTGCCTTGTGCGTTCCAGGGGGCGTCCCGTACGACGAAGCCTTTAGCCAGGGCTCTGCTGTCCTCGTCATTTCCTCCGGTTCCCATCGTCTTTGAAGGAGGCTTCATATAAGCTGCCATAGTCTCTGTTTCTGTGACACTCAGCATCTAAGAGGCCAGATGAGAGAATGAAAACAGGAGATGGAAAGTATCTACAGTGCATCCGCAAAGTATTCATAGCGCTTCACTTTTTCCACATTTTTTTATGTTACAGCCTTATTCTAAAATGGATTAAGTTCATTTATTTCCTCAAAATTCTACACACACTACCCCATCATAATGATGAATTTATTAAAATAAAAACCTTAAAAAAAAAAAAAAATTAAAAGTGCATAAGTATTCACAGCCTTTGCCGTGAAGCTCTAAATTGAGCTCAGCTACATTCTGTTTCCACTGATCATTCTTGAGATATTTCAGCAGCTTAATTGGAGTTCACCTGTGGTCAATTCAGTTGATTGGACATGATTTGAAAAGGCATACACCTGTCTATATAAGGTCCCAGGGTTGACAGTGCATGTCAAAGCACAAACCAAGTATGAAGACAAAGGAATTGTGTGTTGACCTCAGAGACAGGATTGTCTCAAGATACAAGGTTGGGGAAGGTTACAGAAAAATGTCTGCTGCTCTGAAAGTTACAATGAGCACAGTGGCCTCCATCAACTGTAAGTGGAAGATGTTTGGAACCACCAGGACTCTTCCTTGAGCTGGCCGGCCATCTAAGCTGAGTGATCGGGGGAGAAGGGCCATAGTCAGGGAGGTGATCAATAACCCGATGGTCACTCTGCCTGAGCTCCAGCGTTCTTCTGTGGAGAGAGGAGAACCTTACAGAAGGACAAGCATCTGTGCAGCAATCCACCAATCAGGCCTGTGAGGTAGAGTGGCCAGACAGAAGCCACTCCCCGCCTGGAATTTGCCAAAAGGCATCTGAAGGACTCTCAGACCATAAGAAACCAAATTCTCTGGTCAAATGAGACTAAAATTGAACTTTTTGGAGTGAATGCCAGGCGTTACGTAACCAGGCACCGCTCATCACCAGGCTAATACCATCCTTACATTGAAGCATGGTGGTGGCAGCATCATACTGTGGGGATGTTTTTCAGCAGCAGGAACTGGAAGAGTAGTCAGGATAGAGGGAAAGATAAATGCAGCAATTTACAGAGACATCCTGAATGAACACCTACTTCTAATTGCTCTTGACCTCAGACTGGGGCGACGGTTCATCTTCCAGCAGAACAATGACCCAAAGCACACCACCAAAATATCAATAGAGTGGTTTCACAACAACTTGGTGAATGTTCTTGAGTGGCCCAGCCAGAACCCAGACCAAAATCCTATTGAACATCTCTGGAGAGATCTGAATGTTTGCTGCCAAAGGTGCATCAACAAAGCATTGAGCAAAGGCTGTGAATACTTATGTACATGTGATTTTTCAGGTTTTAAATTTTTAATAAATTTTCAACAATTTCAAAAAATCTTTTTTCACATTGTCATTATGGGGTATTGTGTGTAGAACTTTGAGGAAATAAATGAATTTAATCCATTTTGGAATAAGGCTGTGACATAAAAAAATGTGTAAAAAGTGAAGCGCTATGAATACTTTCTGGATGCACTGTATGTAGAAATAAGCGTCCTGAACTCACGTATTCTTCTTCCAGGTTAAGCAGATGGTCAATGGTGTTGTCAACATTCTCTGGCAGTCCTGTGACAGTCACCTTGTTTGGGTCCTCAGAACCCGGCTGAGGAAACCTTATATCAACCTAGAATAAAGAAAAGAACTTATAATATAATATAATATAATATAATATAATATAATATAATATAATATAATATAATATAATATAATATAATATTATTACATAATTACTTTTTTAAATGTTAACATCATTTACTTGTTATTATATTCGTATTATTACTAATATTAGTGAGAAAATAATTCATGACACACTTATTACTATTATTGCATTATTATTATCATCATAAATCGTATGATTATTTACATGAACGTTTAGATCAGACATGCCCGAAGTAGGCCCTGCAGGCCAAAGTTGGCCAACTATAACCTTTGATTTGGCCCACCATCCCATCTGAGAAGATAGTGAGGATGATGGAGAGGCGAATGGCTTTAAAAGAGATCATCCTTTCTAATTTGACGTAATCTTTTTTTGTTTGTTTGTTTTATTTCTGAGCTAGAAAAAAGCATGTTTTAATTAAATGTTGTAAATGAATCAGATTTTTTTAAATATAAATGATGTCACTCAACGGATAGAGGACTATGCAGGACTATGCAGCAAATCAACTAGTGTAACTCTTTTTTTCTGTTATAAATGAGATTGTTTTTGTTTTACTGTAATATGTTCACTATAAAATGTAAAAAAAGGCTTTATTAGTTAATATAAAGCAATGTTTTCTAGTCATTTCTGAATATAATAAATAAATGATCAAATTACCCATGACAACTGTATTTACCTGTGGCCCACTAGCCTCAGTCAAGTTTGGTTTTTTTGGCCCTTCATAAGAAAAAGTTTGGGCACCCCTGGTTTAGATGGTATGTATGGTTATTTTACTATTGTCTAATAAATAAACTTCTTGTTAAATTATTTATAATAACTATAATAATTTGTAATATTGGGTTATAATGCATCTATTTAATAATAAAAAAATAAGAGTTAATAATACGACTACTTTAATGATGATGAGTAGTATTATTATATTTTTATTATTAACTTTATTACTTATAAGCATGGTTTGCTGTTCTAATCTTTAATTGAGATCTGAAAAAGCGCTTGCTGTTTTTTTTTTCAGTTACATACGTATACATTACGTATATCTTAGGAATTGGGCGTGGCTAACATATTTAATCATGCCCCTCCAACTGTAAATTTTGACAACAAACAGAAATTGTGAGGAGGACGTGTCTGTTAGGTTGCAAAATCGCTTCTAAAACCCTTTTCCCCATCTTTCTGAATGAAATACCTAGTTTACTACATCCAATCAATAAATTTCTCAATATGAGCTGATTGGATGTATTGGTGACTTTCTGATAATCGCATTACTTTCAGTTGTATGCTTATTTGGATGACTATTATTATTCGTTGTTTTTTATGTTTTATTTTCATGCCAATTCCTTATTATCATACTATATATGTTGCATTATTATTATAATCCTGTTTATGTTTGACCTTTATACTTTTATGAAGAAGCCATGACTGTAGTCTGATAAGAAATGCAAAGATACTGTGCAAACACAGCCAGAAACATGAAAAGAATTAAAAGAGCAGGATGTGCAAGTAGCGTAATAGGAACAGATGTATGGAAGTAAGGTCATGAGGGCACCTGCGTTCTGTTTTATGAGTGACTCATGCTCGTGCACACCTGCACACTCAGACATGCACCCACACTCAGTTGCAATAACTTCCAAAATCCTATGACCCTAATGTGAACTTCAGCTGAACAAGATATATTGTTGAGCATTGTTTCTGCTGAATTGCCACATTTGAAGTAGGAAGGAAAGACCTTAACTAATCATGGGTAGGAACAGTGGTGTAGCCCTTGCTATCCTCACGTATACTCAGTATGCCTACTTTTTTCAACGAGCTGTTCGGGTATTACGACTTCTGAGGATCATACCCTCGGTATACTCACTTGTTTTGGAGATTAAACGTCCTTAATTTATGTGTATTCGCGTCTCCTTTAACGGTATACCAAATGTTTTTTAACTCTCATCTTAATTTGTTGCAGTTGGTGCATTTTTGTTTAACTTGCGGCATTCCCTGCCCCCTAACGACTGCGGCAACTGTGAGAACAATTCGTGAGTTTTTCGAAGATCACAACAAATCAGCTGAATGATGTCTCATTGAAACATTCAAGTAAAATTATAAAACAGCATGGGCGTCGCTTTAGCCCTCCTATATTTCCATTCATACACATATATATATATATATATAGGCTCATATACATTTAAATACAATCTCCGGGTCTGCTGGGGTCACTATTACCCAAGCATAAATCATTGAATTGGGATTAAAATGAATAAATTTGTTTAAATATTTGTCCCTTTTAAATGAATAGTTCACCCAAAAAAATTAAAGTATATAGCTAATGAATCAAAGAAACATTGACATTCATCGTTTCTTTGCCTATACTTTTCAAATTTGGATTGGGTGGGTAATAGTACACCACCTTTTTTTTTTTAGGACTACACCACTGGGTAGGAAGCCCTAAAAAAACTGAGATTCCATTGGTGGTAAAGAATTTACTCAACTGGCCATGGGTAGGGAGCACCGGGGAGAGCTGAGATCTTATTAGTGGAGAAGCTAATGGAGGTGTGCTAATGTGTAAATGTGGGTGGAGTGTTAAGACAAAGAAGTGTATTTAAACTGTGTGCTGGAATATACTCGTTAGACACTCGAACGACATGTCTCTGTTACTGATGCTGTAGCTCTGATGGGGACTTTAACAGGGATAATATTATTGGCCTTAAAATGTTTTAAAAAAAAATTTAAAACTGCTTTTATTCTAGCCTAAATAAAACAAATAAGACTTTCTCAAGAAGAAAAAATATTATAGGAAATACTGTGAAAATTTCCTTGCTCTGTTAAATATAATTTGGGAAATATTTGAAAAAGATCTCACAGGAGGACTAAAATAATCTTCAACTGTAAAATACCTACACACTTATGTCACTCTCAGTGAATGTTCTTACTTTGAACTCCTCCATGATTTTGCGGATGGCTTTCCCACGTGCTCCGATGATGCGTGCGTGAACCCGCCGGTCCAGCCGGACGTCCTCGCTCACCATCTCCTGCAGTGCTGCCACCAGCTGCTCGATGGCCGACTTAGCATCGTTAGCATTCCTCTCATACCCCGAGATCACGATCACATCCTACAGCCAGGGCAACATGAATGGCATGAGCTGAAGAATGAGGGCAGAGCCGGTCTGTGCTCAAGCATGAGGAAATGCGCTCTGTGGTTAATACATACCTGCTGCTCATCACCTTTGTCAGGGAACTGAACGTTTACATCGTACTCTTTGCGGATTTGAGAGATGACAGCTCCTTTTCGGCCGATGATTTTAGGGTGATATTTGGGGTCCACTGAGAGCGTTACTTTGTAGCTCCGCAAGGCCTATAATAGGACAGATATACAACTATATATTCTCGGAGTAATCTCAGGATATAAGGCAAGGCAAGTTTATTTATATAGCACATTTCATACACAGTTGCAATTCAAAGTGCTTTACATAAACAGGAATAAAAGAGACAAGTATAAGAAAATAAAGACAGATAATAAAATGATTTAAAAAACAGATAAAAATGTGTTAAAACAGGTTATAAAATAATGAAAAAGAGAAGAAAAACATAACCGTGCGATCTGTCGGACATAGCACAGTGCTCATTCAGTAAAGGCACAGGTAAACAGATGTGTTTTCAGTCTTGATTTGAATGTGCCTAATGTTGGAGCACATCTGATCATTTCTGGAAGCTGATTCCAGTAGCGGGAGCGTAGTAGCTGAAAGCCGATTCACCCTGCTTTGACTGAACTCTTGGAATTTCTAGTTTATATGATCCTAAAGATCTGAGTGATCTGTTAGGTTTGTATTCAGTGAGCATATCTGTAATGTATTGAGGTCCTAGGCCATCTAGTGATTTATAGACCAGTAACAGTACTTTAAAATCTAATTCTAAACGTAACTGGGAGCCAGTATAAAGACCTGAGGACAGGTGTGATGTGCTCTGATTTCCTGGTTCTGGTCAAAATCCTGGCCGCAGCGCTCTGGATGAGCTGCAACTGTTTGTCTTTTTAGGAAGGCCATTACAGTAATCCACCCTGCTGCTGATAAAAGCATGAACAAGTTTCTCTAAGTCTTCACTGGAAACAAAGCATCTGATTCTCGCAATGTTTTTCAGATGATAGTATGCCGATTTACTAACTGCTTTGACATGACTATTGAAACTCAGATCTGACTCCAGAGTCACACCAAGATTCTTGACCTTATTTTTTGTTGTTTGCCCTTTAGAGCCAAGGTAGGCATTCACCTTGAGAACCTCATCTCTGTTCCCAAATGCAATGACTTCAGTTTTCTCTTTGTTTAACTGAAGAAAGTTTTCATATACATGTAAACTATTTTGTGGTATCATGGTAGCACAGTGGCTCTGGATAGTGAGGGCTGCATTTTGGGTTATTTTTTCCTCTTGGTGCAATCAAATTTTGTTAGACATCACACTGGTGTGATAAGCTAAAATGAAGTTGTTATACTTGTGGTTATTATGATCTATAATTGTATAAAACTAGGCTGTTATAGCTTTTACAGATATGTTTTTTTGTAAAAAGTGCCAAAGAATGATAATCTGGAGATACCTAGGCATGGCTGAATCATTAGTATGGTGTAGCGCCTCCTTTTGTGGCCAATACAGCATCAATTCATCTTGAGGATGACTGATACAAATCCTTCACAGTGGCCAGAGGGATTTTGAGCCATTCGTTTTGCAAAATAGTGGTGGAGGCAAACGTTTTATGACTCGCTTCTCCAAAAATCCACAAAGTAGCTCAATAATATTTGGATCTGTGACTGTGCAGGCCATGGGAGATGTTTAACTTCACTTTCATGTTCATCAAACCACTCTGTCACCAGTCTTGCTGTGTGTATTGGTGCATTATCATCCTGATACACGACACTGCCTTCAGGATACAATGTTTGAACCATAGGGTGCACATGGTCCTCCCGAATGGTTCGGTAGTCCTTGACAGTGATGCACCCATGCCATGATGTTGCAGCCCAAACCCTTATACTTCACTCTGGGCATGCAACAGTCTGGGTGATATGCTTCTTTGGGACTTCTCCACACAAAAGTAAAAGTGGACTCATTAGAGAACAACACATGTTTAACATTGTCCACAGCCTAAGATTTTTCACTGATGACACCATTAAAACTGATGTTTGGCATTATTGGTATGAATGACCAAAGGTTTGGCTTTTTCTTGAACCTGAAATTTCTAAGACTTTTATTCAGTATGTTGATGTACTTTCACATAAAACAGAATATTGTGTAGGGGCGGGGCTTTCTTTCGCGCATCATTCCTCAAAGCGCAAACTAACAGTAAGAAAGGGTATTAATATGCAGTTGCTATGGAAGCCCTCACGTTGACGTCAATGGAAGGCCTGCCACTCCAAACGCAGAAGTAAATGGGCAGACTTTAATTGTAGATTACCAAAACCAACACATTTTTCAGTGGATTAACTTGCACAGATAAACTATTCACTTCTCTCTTCACTTCAGTTGAAAAGATGTCATTTCACAAGACATCTACTCAATTTTTTAAATATTTTTGTCAACTTAAAGGTTCAAGAAACCCTGGAGTACTTTTTTGAGATTTTAACAGATTTGTGTGCGTTGAGCATCAGTTAAGACAATGTTAGCACCTGTTAGCTTTAATTGTGGGGAAAATGGGAAAATTTGGAGCTATTGTCAGCTAATTTCATCTTTTAGGTTTAAAATAATTATTAGGGCAGGATCAAAATCAGTGACGTATCGCACATCTGTGGAGTGATGACGCGTCAGTTTCTCATTATTATTCATAGCTGAGTTTTCTTATCCAATGAGATAATTATTCATGACTGCACGTGATTTCCGATGACAGACTAATATGGACAGACCCCAGACCTGCCAGGCTGTGAGACAGTGCATGACACGCAGTATTTACCTGTTTGTGTGCAGCAAGCATTTTTGTGGGGAGAACTGTACGAGAATTGGAGAACGGCGGACTTTGTCTTTTATCAGTTGGGTTCATTACCATTCAGACACATCGCCATGTTGCCGTGTTCGCACATGTTTAAAATCCTCCAGAATACCAACAGAGCTAATGGTTAAAATAGATAGGGAAAGAGACCTGCTGTATTGCTATCCAAGTAGTCTGGATTCAGGAGGAGAGAAGTCCTCCTCATTTACAGCGATTATATAAATACGATTATCTTTATAATGATAGAACAATTTGCGGTTATATATTATACATAACTAGAAAAGTACAGTTTGTAGACAAATTTTATGGTGGCTTGAGAAAGCCTAGCCTGAAAGTTTGAAGTAGTTTAAAAGTTTAAAGAATTGAAGTAGTTTTAAAAAGTTTGAAACAGTCGGCATAGATAGATAAGTACATAGCATGTTTCTAGTATGGATTGGCATGTTTCTCGCTAGGTGGTTGATAGGAGGGTCTGAGTGTTTGCTAAGTGGTTGCTAGGGTGTTCTGAAAGCTTGCTAAGGGATTGCTGGGGTGTTCTGAGTGGTTGCTAAGGTGTTGCTAGGCGGTTGCTAGGGTGTTCTGAGTGGTTGCTAGGCGGTTGCTAAGGCATTGCTAGGTGGTTGCTAGGGTGTTCAGAGTGGTTGCTAAGGCGTTGCTAGGCAGTTGCTAAGTTGTTCTGAGTGGTTGCTAGGGTGTTCTCACTGGTTGCTAAGCAGTTGCTAAAGTGTTATTATAGGTTAATGCTATGGTGTTGTTAGGCGGTTGCTAAGGTGTTGCTAGGTGGTTGCTAAGGTGTTCTGAGTGGTTGCTAAGGCATTGCTAAGGCATGTTGCTAGCATGTTTCTAGTATTAACTAGCATGTTGATAGCATGTTTCTAGATTAAACTAGCATGTTGTTTGCATTCATTTAGTATGAATTAGCATGTTTCTAGTATGATTAGTATGTTTGTTAGTATGTTTCTAGTATGAATTAGCATGTTGCTAGCATGTTTCTAATATGAATTTGTTTGTTGCTAGTTTGATTAGTATGTTTGTTAGCATGTTGCTGGTATGATCTGGTATGTTGTTAGTATGTCCATTGTAAAGTCAATAGCAGTTTTTTTACAATAGAAGTCTATGGGACAGTTGCTAGGGTGTCGTAAGTGGTTGCTAGGGTGTGGCTAGTAAGCTGAAAGGTCATCAGTGATTGGCAGATTGGTAGTCTGAGTTAAATGAGCCTATACTTCTGTCTGTATGACAGTCTGGCACAAAGTTATGAGGTCAGAGAGTTTGGTCCGAAGGAAGTCAATGGAACTTTTCAGATTTTTTCGGGTCAGTTTTCTGAAAACCGCAAGTCGGATCAGTTAGAAATGATATAGCAACTTAATTCAGTATAGTTTGGAAAAGAGTAGAATATTAAGTTTATTTAGTATAACAGTATGTTGGCTTTCTCAAGCCACCATAATTATGAACAGCTTATCATACAGTATATGTAACAGCATTAAATTACTGTTTATTTATTTGCATTTTAATTTCGTAAACTATAAAATAATGCGTCTCCTCACATTTTGCATAGGATACTTTTTTATCTTGAGCTGGTGAGCCAACTAACAAAAGCCCTTCTTTCTCCCCTGCTCTGTCGGCCACGGCCATCTCGGAGCATTTTTTGAAAAAATTCTGAGGTAGACTTGAACTGAAGGAGGGGGGCTTTATGACCCTTTAAGTATGATTATTTTGCACAAGTGTCAGGCACTGACATGAGCTGCATGAGCATCAGAGCAGGTGGTCATTTATATTCACAACTCTTCCAAATATGTTCTAAACAAGCTTTTCATTCCCTTATAAATAAGCATATAAAACCATTTCTGGAGATGCACTTACCTAAGCGACATATCTACCATGTAGATATCAGAAAACAATTTAACATATTTAATTAAGGCACTTTAATATGGCACCTTTAATAAAATAAATTTACAACTGGATCCCAATTTACTCTGCTATTCTCAATACAAGCTACTTTCAAATAGGCATTTCTAAGACAAAAAATGGTACAATTGCTAACATTACATGTGCAGTGCAAACAAATTAGGAATCTCTGGAATGTTAGTCAAAGTAGGAATCTCTCAAATGTTAGTCTGGAGCCTTGATTAGTGCAGATACTATACCCGATCTTCCTGCTCGGCCTGCAGCTCTTTGACTCTGTCCAGCAGCCCGAGTTTGGCTCGCTCCACACTGGCCACCTGTCCTGTGACCTTTATGATATCTGACTGCTGCTCAGGCTGAGGAACCCAAATGTTCACCTGTACGACACATTAACATTCACTCATTAGTTTGGCACAAATGCAAATGCAATTGTTTGACTGTGGTTTGTCATCTGCCAATCTAAAATAAATAAATAAATAAATAAATAAATAAATAAATAAATAAATAAGCAGATTGAAAATGATGCGAAAACATCTGTTTTTGTGCTCCACCAATTTTTATTTTTGGCTCCACTTTCTATTAAACAAGGATCTGTTCACTGCATTTCATTACAGTTGGATGGTTTATGCATTTAGCTAAAAGGAAAACAAATAGTGTTTTGATATGTTTGTTCCTGACCGAGTAGGATGATTATGTTGGTGTTAGACTGCATAGAAAATAAGTAATACACAATAATAATTTCTGGTAGCAGTTTAAATCAGACAAAGAGTAAAATGCTATTTCAGCGCTTATACTTCAAAATGTCATGCTCAATTTAATGTTTTCAGATAGTTTCATAGTAAATCCAACATAGTTCTTTTTTGTAGTTGACAAATTCCTCAGATTTTGTATCTTATAATTCTCACAATTTTGATCAATTTAGTATTACTTTAAATTATGACTTTAACTAAACAATAACAATAACTAAAACTGTAACCCACCATTAAATGCATCACTGATCTAAAGGAATATGTATATTATTAAATTATAATATACTTAACTAGATTTTAAAATAGTTATCTGCTGCTAGCTGCAGCCTACAGTATTATAATAAAAATAATAATAATAACCATAATAATAATAGTAATAAAGCATCATAATCATAATAATAAAAAAGCATCATCAGCATCATCATGATAATGATAATAGTATAAGCAACATAATAATAATAATAATAATAATAATAATAATAATAATAATAAGCAACATCATAATAATAATAATAACATCATCATTATCAACATAATAATAATAATAATAATAATAATAATAAGCAACATAATAATAATAATAATAATAAGAAACATAATAATAATAATAATAATAATAAGCATCATCATCATAATCATGATAATAATAAAAAAAGCATCATCATCATGATAATAATAATAGTAATAAGCAACATAATAATAATAATAATAATAATAATAATAATAATAATAATAATAATAATAATAATAATAAGCACCATCATCATCAACATAATAAAATTAATAATAATAATAATAATAATAATAATAATAATAATAATAATAATAATAAGCACCATCATCATCAACATAATAATATTAATAATAATAATAATAATAATAATAATAATAATAATAAGCACCATCATCATCAACATAATAATAATAATAATAATAATAATAATAATAAGCAACATAATAATACTAATACTACTAAATCTAAATGTTTTTTGTAACTTCAAATAACACCATTAGGGCATTCTATCAGTGGCATTTAAAAATATTACGAACTTCAATATTTTGAACAGTAGGTATCAAAAATGATATCTCTACCTCATAATCCTCCATCATCTTCCTTATTCCACTTCCTTTCTGTCCTATGATATAGCGATGAAGGTCGTAGGAAACCTCAACATCGATGGTCACAGGAACTAAAGCCTTGAGTGGTAAAAAAAAGCAGAATAAAGAGAATAAAACCAACCCGTAACAACACAAAAGCGAGAGCTAGAATTGAGATATTGTCTTACAAGCAAAGCAGCCCGTGCCAATTCACATTTTTCAGCTCGTCCCGTCACAGTTATGATATCACATTTTCGAGGGGTGAGATCTGTGTCCCCGTTCTCTTGAGATACAGGCTCCTGAGCTGCAGATGCAAACGAAACAACAAGCGACACTTGTAAATATTGTTGTTTTTAATAAATATGAAGACAGAGTATGTGGAGTGCTGTGAGAGTGCGAGGCAGAGACCTGCAGACTCGTCCCTGTCAGGAAACTTAATTTGGACCTCATGTTCACGTGTGATCTGTTGTATTCGGCAGCCTTTGGGGCCCATGATGGCTCTGTGGTACCGCTGAGGAATCAACACCTCCATGCTCACCTGCGACTCCTAGTGAAAATGCAGATTATTGCAGTAAATGAAGAGAATGTTATACCTACAGTATAAGCAGCCTACATACTCCACTGTTAAAAAGATATTTAAATATTGTGTATTTATAAAAAAAATAAAATAATAATAATAAACAAAATACAAATATTAAAACAATTAACTTAGAAATGTTAACAAATAGAATTATTATTTGAACTGGTTTTTATTTAAATTTTTTAATTACAAAGGTTTCTAAATTATATTAGATTAATTTTAGATTCAGTGATGTTGTTAATTATGAGTTTTCAATTAATTGTAAATTATGTAGCATTTATTATTGCTTAAGTAAATAAGTTAAAGAAGTTGAAGCACTAAACTACATAAACAATTACAAATAAATGTGAAATATTTTAGAAATACTATTAAATAAACATTACAAATTATAATTAAAATGTTTTGTACAATTACAAATATTTAGCATGAAAAAATAAAAGGTCATTTTGAAATATTAATAAATCTAATCTAAAAATCTAATATCGAATTATAAATAGAACTTTATAAAATTTTGTTTATTTGAATAAGAATATTATGCTCAAACATTTGAACAATAATATACAGACTTCATTTGAATGAATAAAACAATATGACATATGATATATAATATTATTATGTCTGACTAGATTTTTTTTACTTTCGTTACACTGAATGGCATTTCAGTGTTTTTTTTCCAGTAATTAACGATGGTTTTCATGGTGAAAGTGTATGACCGTTTTTTATTTATAATAAAAATAAATTATGCGGGACCCTTTCTAATGTACAAAAACCTTCTCTATTACAATTTTATTGTGTTGATGACTAAAAAAAACCTTTATATATATTTACATACAACAAAATTTTTATTTCACCAAACTTAGCTTTAAAACTCACCAAATCATAAACAATCTCCTGAATGCGTTTCTTGGCAGCGTCCACACACTCTCTGGGTCCTTTGAGGGTGATGCTGTCACTGTGTGTTCCTGTGCGAGGAAAACTCACAGCAACTCCACCGTATTCCTCCGCCAGTTCCCTCAAAACTTGCCCTCTCCGACAGACGAAATGACGATGGTGCCGTGGCTCCACGATCATACTGTCCTCTATTACATCATCCTGAGCACAAAACAACAGATCAACTCAACACTCTCTAGTTTTCAACAGGGTTTCTGCAGTTTTCCACCAAGTCAAATTTAAGACGGAGAGGGAGACGTTTAAGACCATTATGAATGAAACATACAATCATATGATGTTGGTCTCATTTGTATTTATAATACATTATATTTTGACTGGCAACAGAACAACAATACTACAAAAACAACATCAATTAACAGTCTTAAGGACTGGTGCAGCATTTAAATGACAATTAAGTGTGATTTATATTCATTGTGTCTGTCAGATCTGAGTTTTTTAAAGGTAAATAATAAGAACTATTAAAATATTAATTAAATGACAATAGTTATTGAAAAATACAACATTGTTATTCAGTTTTTATTAAGTTACTTTACTTCTGTGTATGTGTTGTGGATGAGGAGATCCCCCTTTGAGCTTTGAGTGTCCAGAAAAGCACTATATAAATGTAAAGAAGAATTATTATTATTATTTCCTGTTTTAATGTCATAATTAATATTCTCATTACTGGGTACGGGCGTTAAAGTGGTGCAGTAGGTAGCACAATCGCCTTACAGCACTGGTCGCATGCTCCCCCACAAGTCCAAAGACATGTGGTCTCAGTGAACTGGGTAAGCTAAATTGTCCATAGTGTATGAGTGTAAATGAGGGTGTATGGATGTTTCCCAGTGTTGGGTTGCAGCTGGAAGGGCATCCACTGCGTAAAACATATGCTGGATGAGTTGGCGGTTCATACCGCTGTGGCGACCCCATATTATTAAAGAGATTATTAAGATAAAAAGAAAATGAATGAATGAATTACTCTGTATTGGATGTACTAAAATCAAACAGTGTCATTTAGCTATGTTTCCATCCACCTATTTTTAGAAGCATTTTGGAATATCGCTTAGAAAAATGCTTGATGGAAACACCAAGATGTGAATCAATTTTAAAAGTGCGCATAAAAAAACTTCACCAGGAAAAAACTTTTTATCTGATAAGAAAACGTGCATGAACTACAATGGAAACACGTTTACTGAATAAATTCCAGCATGCACATCAATAAAGTCATGTGCTGAGGCACAAGTAATTTATTATATAAAAAAGGCCCACAGTGGCTTCTCCTAGTGCAGTAAATTCTATTTTTGATATTCGGTAGCAGTTTATCAGGATTTTGTTCTCTTTGACTCACTGAATGGATACAGTGCTTTATTCGGAAAAGTTTTATGTAATATCCTATTTTTGCTTACACGTTTAATTCACATCTCTGGGTAGAAACGTATTAGCTACTGGTGTCAAATTTAACCACAATCTATTCAGTTCATAGGCAGGAAAATTAAGACCTTTTAAAATTAATCAAGAACTAGAACACTATTAAATGAATTTAAGTGAACGTAATGCTGTGTTCACACCACATGATGAGCACTGCATCACTCTCTCTAGTTTACCCACAGGATGTTTTTCACCTCCAGGGAATGTTCCACTCAAGCTGAATTATTTAAACTTGTGCTGAAGATGATTCCATGCATTTGCAGCAAACGTGCTGATCATTCCATGTCATTAGCATCACCCGATTGAAATTTGCACCCTTTTGTTAAATTTTCAGCCTTGTGTTTAGTCATACCAGATTTTTGATGAGTGTCTCCAGCTCCCTCTGGGCGAGTATCACAGCTTCTTCTTTACCCATGATGGTAATGTGCTCCTGTTCCTGATCGTCTGTCGATGGGAAGATAATCCGTGCTCCAGTTCGATCTCGGACACGGCGGATATTAGCTCCTCCTCGGCCAATCAGGTACTTGTGGTACTCCGGCTTGGCTTGAAGCTCAACTGAGAAGTTGTTGACTTGCTGGTGAGACGAGAGAGAATATCTTGCATTACTTCAAGGACTTCTTTACAGCTGGTATTAAGATGTGTTTTTCAGGTATTATGTGATACGATCACAAATGGATGACACTCAAAATATCTGCAAAAATATTTTGAGCTTGTTCAATTTTGTCCACTTCCAAGATGTGGTTGAAAATTCATTTTATCGTATTGCTTTCATGGTGTACATTAGAGGTTCTCAATCTCGGTCTGGTGTCCTGCAGATTTTAGCTCCAACCCCAATCAGACACACCTGAGCTAGCTAATCAAGCTCTTACTAGGCCAGGGGTGCCCAACCTCGGTCCTGGAGGGGCAGTGTCCTGCAAATTTTAGGTCCAAACCCAATCAGACACACCTGGGTAATCAAGCTCTTACTAGGCTTTCTAGAAACATCCTTGCAGGTGTGTTGAGGTAGGTTGGAGCTAAAATCTGCAGGACATCGGCCCTCCAGGGCTGAGTTTGGACACCCCTGTACTAGGCTTTCTAGAAACATCCTTGCAGGTGTGTTGAAGCAAGTTGGAGTTAAAATCTGCAGGGGCCTCATGTACGAAGACTTGCATTGAATTCATACTAAAACATTGCGTACGCACAAAGCTGTAAATGTGCGCACGCAGTAAAAAAATTCATATGTATGAAACACTGCGTACGCAGAATCCCACGCATATTCTATGTGAATTAACGTAAAACTGAGCACACGTGCATGAGCGCAAAACCCCTCCCTGCCTCCTCCCCCTAATTAATATGGTAATGAGTCTACTTTAGCAAAACCAAATTAAGAAAGCAATGGCAAAAGCAAGCAAGCAAGAAGAGGAACTTCACAGAATGTGAATTGGAGGTGCTCCTATCGGAGGTAGACCGGAGAAAAAATTTATTATTTGCAAGTTTGTCCTCCAGAATTAATAACAAACAAAAAAAATAGAGTGGGAGAGTTTAGCTGATGCGGTTAACGCAGTGGGGTCTGAAGATCGCACTGTGAGTGAATTAAAAAAATAAATTGTCCGATGTAAAGATGTAGATTAAGAGAACAGCAGCGCACCATCAAAGTGTGGACTGAACAGGCGGAGGAACAGGGGATGCTGAACTAACACCCTTTAAGGAGAGGGTTGCCTCAATTGTGGGCGACACACAATTTTACAGTTGATTTGAATATTTTATCTCAAATGGTGTCAGAGTTTAATTGACTTTTACAATTTTTACATTAAAAGATATTTTAAAAATATTATAAAATAAATAAAATGCTAATTCCAAAAACAGAGTCTTGAGCAATAAGCAAGATGTTTTAGTACTGGTTTTATTGTATAATTTCATATGGTTAAATTGTTTAATTCATTTGTATGGTTAAATTTTTTTAATCGAGAAATTAAGCCTTGTGCAACATAAAGGGCTTATATTTACACCTATCTGACCTTTTTTTGGCTCAAACTAACTTTACCAAGGTTTAACTGCATGGTATGGAAACCTTATATACCTGCTAGCCATGTGGATGATGCCGTCCCATACAGCTGGCACTACACGGCTCAAAGATACTTTGTAGTGTGCAATTTAACATGATTGCCTCTAGGAGTCGCCAATGGAAATAAACGAACACACACAAGAAATGCACGTATGCCAGACATGAAGTTGGCGTGGACCAACGCACATTCTCACGTTCATTTCATCGTTAGTAAATCTAAACATGAGCGTGAAATCTGGCTACCCAAAGTTTTTGTGCTTACGCAGAATTGATACATGAGGCCCCAGGACACCGGATCTTCAGGACTGAGTTTGAGAACCTATGTAGATGGCTCATATGATCAAATGTATTCAAAGAGTCACAAGTGTTATCAGAAATTTCTTCCAATGTTTGAACAGGAATATTGTACAACACTCTAAGAAAATACTGATTTCTAAAGTCTTCAAAATTGAAAACATTGGTCATGTGTTGTCAAAAAAATAAATCATGCAAAAAAGTCAGTAGTTTGTGAGTAGTTTACAAAATAAAACTAATTATGCTTTACTCTTAGTTCATTCATTCATTCTCTTGTCGGCTAAGTCCCTTTATTAATCGTGGCTCGCCACAGCGGAATGAACCGCCAACTTATCCAGCATTTGTTTTACGCAGCGGATGCCCTTCCAGCCGCAACTCATCTCTAGGAAACATCCACACACACTCATTGTTTTACTCTTAGTCTTACTTCTAATTTCTAATAGAAGTCATACATCCAGAGTAAGAGAATTTTTAACTTTCAAGTATTTAAGTATTATTTTTCTTCTTATAATTATATTTAATTGATTTATATTGATTTATAATTCATTGATTATGCCATATTATTTACTCATTATTTTAACTGTTAAAATGTCAATCTAAAGATAAATACATTGTAGTTAATTATAGTTTTTTAACTTAATTTTGAAAACTTATTTCCCAAAATTAGATTAAAAGATCAGAAGCATATACATATAATAGCCCATAACATTCAGCCCTCATTGTAAAAAGTCAATCCAATCTTTATTACTAGTTGCAAAGAGGCCCAAATTGAGGCCATATGACTATCGAAATGTACAGCATTATTCAAAATTGTTGGTATTTATTTTGCTCGTCCGCAGTGTGTGTTGACTGTATTCATCACCTTCTCCTCCGCCAGCTGCAGCAGTTGTTTTCTGGCTCTCTCCACCTCCTCTGCAGGACCTCTGATGGTGACCCTGTCCAGCCCTGATCCCTCCGCAGGGAAGTGGATGTGAACACCTCCACAATCCTCCATTATGGAGCGCACCAGGCTGCCTTTGGATCCAATCAGAGAGTTATGCAGCTTGGCTGGGATGGAAACCTCCACCTCTTTCATGCTGGCCTGGGTCAACAGATAAAGTGACAATATGAGGAGGTGGAAAGAAACACTAAAAATGACTGTTTACCCAAAAGTTTAAATTCTGTCATCATTTACTCACACTCTACTCGTTCCAAACCTATTGGAGTTTCTTTCTTCTGTTGAAGACAGCAAAAGATATTTTAAAGAATGCCGGAAACCTGTAACATTGACTTCCATAAAATGTGTTTTTCCTACTATGGATGTAAATGGTTACAGGTTTCTGACATTTTTCAAACTAACTTATTTTGTGTTCAACAGAAAAAAAATAACCTCACAAAGGTTTGAATCCACTTGAGGATAAGTAAATAGTGAATACATTTTCATTTTGGGTGAACGATCCCTTTAAGGGACTCTCTTTGGCTTGTAGTATTCTCTCACCAGCTCTTTTTCAATGGCGAGGATTCGTTCTCGTGCGGCTTCACAGCTGCTCTTCTTGCCCGTGATTACAATCACCTCAGAGTTGCTGTTTTCCGTTGGGAGATCAATCTTGGTGTTGGTTTCCTCTCTTATCTATATAGATTTGCATAGCAACATAATCTCGTTCACTAAAAAATATTAACTAAAAAATATTAACTAAAAAATATTAATTTTTCATAAAAAAAATTAAAAAATAAAATAAAATAAATAAATAAATAAATAAATCGCAACAACCCAAGAAATTATTATTTATTCAGTTATGTATTCATACTCGGAATGAATTTCCCTACAAATCATATTGTTTTTGTTTTTCATTTTTCTGATATTGATAATTAGAATATAATTTTTCCTCACCAATTAAATTTGTCTACTAAAGTGTAAAAGGACTTAAACTAAAATAAAAATCGATTTAGAAATATACAGAAAGAAAAACGTAATCACTAAACTTACAGTAGAATAAATTATAATATACAAAAAAGTATCATATTAAAAATTAGAGAACAATTTGTATATAAATTTAATAAAACCTAATCTAATATCTTAAATACAATTTATTAAAATGAAAACCTTTAACCATTCAAATATAAAAATAAACACTAATCTAACATATAAATAAACACTGCAGAATATTCAGCTTTGAGTGAACTTTAAAGTTTGATTTGATCAGTATTGAAATATATTGTGAAACAAATTTCTTTCTTTTTGTTTCAAAATCAAATCAAAAACAAATTTGTTTCTTATTTTTGTTTTTAACAGATGTTTATTTTAAACCCATCAATCTACAAATCCCCAATATGGTTGTTTTGGTGTGCTCACCTTCTTAATGTTGGCACCTCCTTTGCCAATGATGTTTTTGTGGAACTGCTTATGAATGGGTACAGAAATTGAGAAGCTGCTCTCAACCTGATAACATGAACAGCACATAATTAGACACTAAACCTCACTGCCATTCACAGAGAACATCATATCTTAACCGTAAACAACCACAGATTTTCCTTTAAAACAGAAAACAGGAAATAGAAGAAAAACTAATGTGTCATCTGATCATTTTACAGCTGCCTGAACACATACTCTTAATAGCTGCTCTGTGAAATAGTGAGTCAGTGAGCGAATGTTATTTGAGAGGAGGAAGGAAGCAAGAGGAAATTACTCTAGTACCAGCTCAGCGATGAGTTTCTGCAGAAACTTTGCACATTTCTCCACCTCATTTTTGGGCCCCCGCAGCTGCACTATGTCGCTCTTCTGTTGCTGGTCTGGAAAAATGATGATAACCTGCAGAAAAGAAATCAAAGACATCTGTATGAAGTCAACTCAACATTTAAAGGGATGGTTCCCCCCAAAAATACAATTCTGTCCTCATTTGCTTACCCTCCACTTGTTTCAAACCTGTTTGAGTTTTCTTCTGTTCACACACACAGACACAAAAAACTATTACAATTGACTTCCTTTATCAATTTCTTTTCCTATCATGGAAGTCAATGGCTACCAGTGTTCTACCTCATATATGGGGTGTATACAGCAATTATAGGAGTGCAATTCAATACCTCTTAGGACCTTTTATAACCTCTTAAGGCCCAAGGTGTTTTTTTACATGCATTTTTTATTTCTCTTTGCCATTTGGGCTTATTAGAACCTAATTAGAATAAAAACCTAAGTATCATCTTTTGATACAAGTACTTTTAGAAAAAAATGATGTCCATATGTGTGGACAAATGTGCAAATTTAAATAAAACACTTTTTTTTAAAAATTTTTTAATGCATATATAACATGGCTATCAGAGAGTTAAAATTATTTTTTCCCCATTTTGGACAGTTAAAATTTGTGTTTAGGACATTTCATATGCTGCAAAACAGTTGCAGGATGACACTGTATGTCTGTAACAAAATATGAAACATTTAAAGCCACTTAAGAGCTAAAAATGTGCTGTCCACGAATGTGGACACTCAAGCCCTAGGAGGTTCAAGCCCTAGGAGGTTAAGACTCTTTCCATACATTTTAAGACCTTTTCGCCCCTTTAGGTTTCAACAACATTGTTGTGGCAACATTGGCCACATTTTAACTTACAGTATAATTTCTAAATAATGATTGTAAGAAAGCACAACTAAAGACCGTTATCTTGGTATAACTCATCTATGCAATATAATTCAGAAGGGTGAGAATGAAGAACAAGCACAGGCTGAACTATTTGAGGTGATTTAAAGGGCACCTATGGTAAAAATCTACTTTTCAAGCTGTTTGGACAGACATATGTGCATGTATGGTGTATAGACTGTCATATTGGGGTGATATAAGCACATCCAGTGCTTTTTTTTTTTCAATTTAACAACATAAAAAATGGTGGACCAATTGGAGCGGTTTTCAAACTGACCGCAACTTTACGTAGGAGTGCGGTCCCCCCGCCCACCAATATTGATTGACAGGCGCGTCATCATATCCTCAGTTTGTTGATTCACGTCCGCCATTTTCAGCGTGAGTCAAGCAATATCACTAAAGGAACACCCTAGCTCTATTTTTAGATGCAAGGCTCATTGGGCTCAACACAAGAGCAATATTCTCCACATTATCACTCTAATCGGAATTATTGGTTGTATCTTTAGGTAGGTTTGCAAACATGTGTACTTCTCATTGAGTCTACCTTATACTTCAGCCGTTTGCATTCCTCGCGATCCCAGAAGCTCCCTGTGATCTTAACTAGCATGCGTTTTAGAATTCTAAACATAGGTTTCTATCAGGGTACACTCAAGTCGACGGCTGGGCGCCGTGGACCACTACAGAAACCTATGTTTAGAATTCTAAAATGCGTGGCGCGACGATTCGGGACACTTCATGTTTCTGCCGCGCCACAGAGAGTGTCTGGTGTGCCGTGTCGCGGCTTCGAGCGGCGCATCCGGTGCCTCGGTCAAAGTTAATTCAGTGTGCGTGGTTATTAGTTTCTGTGTACAAGCTCGGCACTTGAAACTAGCACACAGTTGGCTGTAAAACTGTACAAAGACACATATGATTTTGTACTCTCTGCTTGGTCTGTGTCCGAATTGTACATGTACGACTGAATGCAGATCCTCTCACTCTCGCTCCTTCTCTCAGTCTGCCTGTCTGTGTTGCAAACAAAGAGCGGGTGAGCTCATGGCCCCGCCCCCTTGTTACGCTGGGCGGGAAGCCGAAACTAATTTACATGTGAAGCAACACACCCCTAAATCAGCGAACTGTGGACACGCCCCCAACATGACACTTTTTAACACATTATAATAAAAAAATCTGAATTGTGTTTTAAACTGAACCCAAATTGGCACACTTAGAAGAACCATATTATTAATATTAAATCATAAAAAAGAGGCAAACTATGTGCCCTTTAAGGTTTGAGGTGATTACAAAGACTCTACATGCAATGCTAATTCATTCTCTTCCAGTAGGCGGCGCCTATGGAGCATGGGAATGTGTCAAAATGTGTCGTAATGGCGCAATAAATTCTGGGTGTTTAGGACAAAGGAGACTGATTCCAATTGATCCCTATTGATTTTTGTATCATATATCACTCAGCAGCAATAATCTAAGTGCTCGTACTACAGATAATGAAGAAAATCATATCTGTCTCTCAGTTATGGATAAACTTCGGATCCGCCCCCTCTGCGTCTGTGCTCGGCTTCTCCAGTTACACTTCAACGCTGGATACATAATGTTATGGAATGCATATTATCAGCCTCTCGGACACACAAAGAGCGTTTATAAAGGTATATACACGTTAGTCCATTTTATATGGAGCGTTTGTGAGTTGTTTTTTAAAAGATATTACTATAAAACGGTCATTTTTTCCTGTTGCAACTTCCATTGGTTACATTGAGCTGCAACCATAGACTGTAAAATATATGAACGTAGTATCCGTGACGTCACCCATTGGTTTCTGAACACTGCAAAAGAAGCTACAAGTAAGCGCGGCCAAATGTCGCCATTTTGTTCGCGCATCAAGGCACCCACGGCGGGATACCAAACAAGGGCAAAGAGGCGGAGAGTGACCGGAGCTACAGACACCTGCTGGCACTTTGCTTAGACTTGGCAGACAGACTTTACTTTGAGATAAACACTTAATACTCTATTACCTGCGACTCGTTTGTGTTCTGACCACATGTGCTCGGCTGTACACTATATCAATAAAGTGTTTAGACTTTTAAAAACACTGTAGTAATACAGTGAGCCACTAAGCATTGTTCTTATGATGTTTTTCTACAGGAGGAAAACACAAATTACTTCCAAACACTTCAAATATAGTGTGTGTGTGTTAGTAAATGCAAGACTATTGATGAACTCCAGCATAACACTGCATGATAACGCTTCAGATGACTGTTCTAGAGCCTACAGCTAACCAATCTGTCACATTCTGGAGTGCTTTACGGGTCTAAAAGAAAATATTAATGATAAATGATCTTAAATAAAACAAATACATTTATAGAGATGGTATACAAGTATATAACTTTATTCACATGGGAAACGAGGCCACACGAATGGTTTGTGAGCACAATTAAGTGCACACAGCATCCCATTTCATCTGATAATTGTAAGAAATAAGTACAAAAGGCAGCTGACTGTGTAAAGTCACATAAAACAAAACAAAAATACGATGAATATGCCGAGATCAGTGGCTAATCTGCTGGATTCAGCTGAGGTGAACTGACGGCGACCAGCGAGACCTAGCTGTCACTCAAGTGGCCACGCCCTTAATTATGCAAACTTAATATAACCTAATTTAAAGGAAATGGATTAGTTATAAAAAAAATTCTCCCCCCTCACAGTTGTCATGGAGGGTAATAATAGCTATATGAACCAAAATCGTTCTTTGTACCAGGCTGTAAACACCTTTTTTTCTGCTGTAAAGTTGGCCATTCTAACAGTGGGCTCAATTGCAATTTGCTCTATTATGGAGCCAGGACTAGCGGAATTTTGATGAATTGCAGTTTCAGTTACTTCCGTATTGGCTTCCCTAGGGAGAGCGGGAGGTTGCCGCTTGGCTGCAACTCGTCATGATGTAGATTGTACAGTTTTGCCTTGGTTACTGCAGTAAACAAACCAGTGTGATATCAAATCTAGCATGATTTTGTCGACTTCATAAACTACACTGCACCCCAATATTCGCAGATTAAATTCAATCAAACTTCAATCAAAATTATGACACAAGATTCAATCATTTCTTCTGTGTGGCATTGTTAAGTTCTCGACAACCGATACTTTGTCAGCAACGCCTCACAACACCATCGCAGAAAGTCCAGCATGTTTAATTTTTTTCCTGTTCGTGAGTTCCGTCACGTGGGTGACACTGTGCAATAGGAGCACATCCTTTCTTGTTATCTCAGCAGGTGCTGCCATTAATGCGCTGGTCAGGTAAACAAAAAATTCTTCCTAAGTTATCTGGTAACATGTTCAGTCCTGCGAATACATTGCAAAAGTGTTTCCTGCTTATCAAATTTGTCATTAATAGTGAAAACTGTTTAATATAGGCTTCTCTGAAACTGAATATTTCACTTTATATTAATTAGGGTAAATTATTATTTTATTTGACCAACCAACACAATCTCACGGCAATTCGTGTTTTGGCATATAGCGGACTTGTTTTGAAGCACATCACCTCAAATGTTATTCGTTATTCTAGTTTATAGATAACTGACAAACAAAAGACACATTAAAATGAAGATAAAAATTATAGCAAACGAAACTCGTTTAAAAAAGATAATTTTTCCAAGAAAAATATACAAATTATATTTTTGTTTGTGCCCCTCCACTACTCAACTATACGGGTGGATGATGATGATTTCACTCTGAGAAAAATAAGGATTTATTTAATGCTTCACTGTGATTGTCTCACAAATCTCAGTTATATATTTGCTTATTTTAATATGCCATTATTTTAAAGATTATGTCTTGAGCATCTGATTTTTCCTTGCTGCTGCTGCTCCTTATGTGATTTCATTTTCTTTGTCTCACACGCAGAAAGTTCAGGCGAGGGATTGTTTAGTTAGAAACCCATGGCAGGAAAATATAGATTTGGATTTCAAAGAAATTATATTAATATTAAAAAGGAATCTTAAGTTTGATCCTATTCATGTCATAAGGGATGGCCTTAAATAATGTAGTTATTAGTTGTCTGCAAGCACCAGTGTTTTTTGAGATTGATATAAGATAAAAAAAATAAATAAATTGAAATATCGTTACAGCAACACTTGTGACTGCTTTGGGAAATAATGCTTATTGTAGATGTCACGGGATGACTGATCATGAAGGAACGTGTAGTCTGGCACATTTGTTACCGTCCACGACTAGTCAAGATTTTATCAAGACAAAAAAAAAAAAAGTATAATCTGACATAGTGACTTTTGTAACCGACAATAAAAATTGTGTGATCTGACCAGGGCTTAAGATAGCATTTAAGACTTTAATACTCTTTAAGGGCCTTAAATTTCTCTAAAGTGTTTTATTAACTTTTATATCCAAGAAAAAAAACTCAGATCGTTTAAAGGTTTGGAACCACATGAAAGTGTGTCAATGGAAATGAGATTTTCATATTTTGGGTCAACCGTCCCTTTAATGACAAACAAACAGTGTTCCGAAATGAATCACCTCAGGAAACTTGTCCCGCACTTCTTTGATCTTCTCTCCTTTCTGCCCAATGATGGTGCGGTGAAACTTCTGCTCTATGATCAGGTCTTTCGTGCGTTCATTTTCCTATATTGTCAAAGATACCAGAACATTACAAAACTTAAAGCAAGCAACCCAACAGTATAGTGGTCTGCAAGTTAAAGAAAAACAGGCAAACTGAAAAAAACACTTACAAACTGAAATAAACATCATCAGTTTAACATATGCATACAGAAAGCACATGCAAAAAAGTCTCAGAGCACATGCAAATATAGAAACCCGCTGCAAATTAATATGTGACAACCTCAGCTTCCTGTTTAGTGTTGTTTTCGGAAATCTGAGAGCTGAGTTTTTTGATTATTTTAATGACCTGCTCATAGAGTTCTTTGTTGTTTGTACATTTTTATTTTTGAGAGTAACTTTTGCTGAAATGGTATTTAATACCATTTGATTTAACTTTAATATGCAATTCGTCAGATTATTAGGGATAAAAATAAAAATACAATCAACAAGGATCCAAATGATCAGGGCGTTAAAATAAACACCTCACCACTCAGATCTCCAACAATAATGTTGCAACTGAATCTGAACAGGAAGCAGCCGGGTTCATCACTTTTTATTTCTCTTGTGGTCTCGTGTGGTTTCTGTATTAGCATTTGTGCACGTGTGTGTTGTGTAACTGATGAAGATGTTTTCTCAATTTGTTCATGTTTTTTTACTTGCAGTGCGTTTGAGCCACCATACAGAAATTTATAATAACGTCATATACAATGCATCTGAAACATGCTGTGACTTTAATTCCAAAGAATTTTGTATGAAAACTGTGGACATTTTGAAAAATGTGCACACACTGGACTTCAAGATGATTGTCAGAGGCATGTTGAGTATTTATATGATGCATTTCCCACAAGTAGTTTCAGTTTTACATTACATACATTTTCTTTGGCTTGACGTATGTAACAGCTGCTTCCTTACTGTTTTAAGGAGGAATGGGGTTTCAGACTGTCAAAATAATATTAATTTTCCCATATATTAGAATTTGTTTTGTTTATTATCATTTGTCTGTGTATCATACTCCATCCAACAAACAGGGTTTCTGCAGGTTTCACCAAGTCAAATTTAAGACTTTTTAAACCTTTTTAAGACCATGGACAATGAAATTTCAGATTTCTTTAGGGCTAAAGGATTTAAAAAATAAAAATAAATTATATATATATATATATATATATATATATATATATATATATATATATATATATATATATTATTAATTATAATGTATAACATGACTGCACCCACATGATGTGTGGAATCAGTTTCTTAAATAACATACATAAAAATTATACAGTTCTATTTGCAATATCACCCTGCAGCCCAAGACCGGTTACTCACTAAAGCTAAGCAGGGCTGAGCCTGGTCAGTTCCTGGATGGAAGGACACATGGGAAAACTGCTGTTTGTAGTGGTGTTAAAGAGGCCATGTGAGTGGGCGCAATCTTTCGGATGAGACGTTAAACCAGGGGTGGGCAAACTCGGTCCTGGAGGGCCGGTGTCCTGCACAGTTTAGCTCCAACTCTAATCAAACACACCTGCTTATAGATTTCTAGTGATCTTGCAGATACTGATTAGCTTGTTCAGGTGTGTTTGATTAGTGTTGGAGCTAAACTGTGCAGGACACCGGCCCTCCAGGACCGAGTTTGCCCACCCCTGCGTTAAACCGATCAAGGCCTCCCAATCTACCCCATCCACCGAATTGGCTCTATCACTGTCTCTTCACTACACCAATAGCTGGTGTTTGGTAAGCACACTGGCGCCGTTGTCCTGTGGCTGCCGGCGCATCATCCAGGTGGATGCTGCACACTAGTGTTGTTTTATGATTTTATTTATATTAAAAAGTTAAACGATTCTATATTTAGCTGTTGATGTTTTTTCTATAATGCACATTTCTACTTCATTAGAAGTTGTAGTTAACGATACAATTATTTCTTTTATTTTTATTTATCCATTAAGCTCAGAAATGTATGGAAGTTTAAGTAGGACAAAAGATTTGATTTAAAATTATAGTTATCATTTGTACATATTATCACTGGGGTCACAGTAACCCCAAACAATGGGGCAGTGCGGCAAATCTCAACATAAAAAAAAGCCTAAATGTTTATTTTATGAAGGGGTAGTGTTTTTTCCTCTCAATGATGAGTCAGGTGTGATTCATTTTCTGTAAAGTACATTAGCATGTCTCACCATCCGCTGGGCCATGTCCATCAGTTCTTTGCGAGCGAGCTGCACTCCCTGAGGATCACCCTCAATGCGAACCAAACCGCAGCGCTCTGAGTCCTGAGGAATCCTCACCGATACCTTGTACTGCTCCTTTATCCGGTTAACTAGAAAAATCACACAACTATTCATATCTCTGTTTATTCATAAAAACATTACTGTAACAAATACGTTATGCATAAACTGAAGGTAACATAATCAGATCCAAGATGCATTTATTATATTAGATATTTTAATATTATCATGGATAGTAACCATAATGACACATGAAAAACAATATTCAAAATAAAGGGAGAAGTACATTTGCATTCACTGCAATTTGATGCCACTGCTTGCAATCAAATCACATGTAAACCCAAAATGGCTATTCAAAATTGCCTAAACAAGACTGAAATTTGAGATTTGACTCTCTTGAAAGGATTTTAACTTACTGTTGGCTCCGTTTTTGCCTATGAGGTGTCTGTGGAAACGCTGATCAATGTTAATCTCTGTAAAGTCCATTCTCACCATCTGAAAAACGGAATAAAGCAAAACAGTATGTTTATGTTTCAAAAACAGAATTTAAACCTGAAGAACTAATGGAAATTATATTCTTAAGAGTTATTATTTAGCATACAAAAATACCATTTATCAGTCAGTTTATCTTCTTTTTAAGCTCAACAAAACACTCTGAATAGGAGATACAAGTGTTCTCTGACCAGGTCTTTGATGATCTCCTGTATCTGAGTCTGGGCTTGTTCCACCTCCTCCGTCGGTCCCTCTAGACAGATGCGCTCCTCTCCGTCAGTGAACTCTATATGAACCTGATGATCACCAACAAACACAGAATCTCATTAAACATTTATGAGTTACGGTTAAGAGTTTTAACGTTATTACTTTTTATGTAACACAAATGCATGAACTGTTCAAGGACTTAATGTGGAGATCAAAATTAGAGAACCACCTACAATTTCCTAAATGGAGATGTCATTGCTTAGTCCTATTTAAAGTTAACAGTAGTACTGTAAACAAGCAGTTTTTAAACATGTTTTCATGACTTGCATATATTCTAAAGCACAGGATTAAAAACTAATTCAATATTTGAAGACACACTGATCAAAGTTAGAGAACTCTTTAATATTTCTCCTAGTCAATGGTGTTAGGGTTAGGGTTAGTGTTATCTGGTCCCTGTTGGTAAATTCCTTAATTATTTGAAAAATAAAAAAAAACACACACACTAAACTTGTATTGATGTGATGAAGTGTAAAAGTCACGCATCTGTGTTGGTCACAGAACATATTGTTTTCCAAAAATCCAAAAGCCAATGAAAAAAATCCCATTTGGAACCCTCTCTGGATCATAGATCATGCCAATTTTCAGGTAGGCCTACAAAAATATGACATCTCAGCAGAAGTATGCCCATATTCAATCTGATTTGCTATTAGGGGTGGGTGGTATGATCAAAATTCCACTCCACTGTATGATTAATTTTCACAGTAATAATATATTTCCCAATATAGTTATTTAAATAGGTCATTATACCAGAAAAAAAATAATTAAAAAAAAAAAAAAAATCACAAAAATTATATAATAAATAAACTTAAAATCTTTTATTTGGACTTTTTTTCAGATATTTTCTAACTTTTTGGATAAGCTCATGCCAATATCTTTTGTTTGTGTGTTTTTGAGAAGTGGTCATTGAGTTATTTTATCATTCAAGTTCATTTACAGAGTCAGTTTTGAGCTTTTTATTCCCTGTAAGTGTTAGATCCCCACAATAAATTTAAATAGGATTTTATAACCCAATTCATGCTTTGCTCGTAGATGGAAGGAAAAACTTTCATTTTTATTCCTTTAACAAAGCCTCCCCTGAATAAATTTCTTATGGGGATTTCCCATTCTTGAAAGCAATATTTTAAAGACAAAGGATTAACAGAACACTGAATTAAGCTGTGTATGACTGGTGTCAAAGTCAGTCAATCCTCGTTGTATCAAACAACACTAAGCACTTTATGACATAACTTCATGATATTTATGTTATACCTAAATTTTCCTATTCCACAGTTGCGTTAACTGACTTACATTAGGACCTGGAGGAGGCTGTAGCGCTACCCAAGTGACTTTTTAATCTAACTGAGAGATATTGTACACAGAGTTATTCTGTACTCACATTCCAGTTTCAAGTCGGTGATCCAAAACAGTAAATCTAATCCGCAGGTACAATTTTACCTCAAATTGCTATTTTGATTTTATCACGAACACTCCAGTCTCGTGAGCAGTCTCTTACATGTACACTGCACGAGTTATGGGTTCACGTACACTGCCACACTCACTTTTTTACATGTATACACAGATTTTTATTAACAATAAAAATAAAAGTTTTATTAACGTTGACAATTTATTCCCTGATTATTGTAGCCCCTTTCACACATATTTACCGGCAATTACTGCCAATTTTCCGGAAAGGGATCATGAGTAAAAAAGCCCTTTTTTAAAAATACAGGTAAATTTGTTCCGGCAGTTTTCCGGAAAGAGTAGTTTTACTATTACCGGTAATTTGCCGGAATGCTGCTCTGTGTGAACGCAGAAGGAAAATTGCCAGAAAGAGCATGTTCATGTTTAGATTGTGCTAACGTGAGACGTCAACTCCAGCCAATCAGGACATTCAGACGCATTCACATCCGTGCAGTTTATGAAAATAAATGTCTATTTTCCAGACACATTTAGCTGCTAGTTGTTAGTCAGATAGGGTTTCTATGTTCCTTCTAAATGTCGACTGTGTAAAAAATGATCGATAAAATGCTTATAATAAACCACAGATTGTTTATCTTCAGGCGCTGCTTCAGCTGCGTGACGCACATGCACGTGAAGGAGTGCTCTGGTGAGCGCCAGCACACACTTATATTATGTATTCATCGAAGTTGTTCACAATTCTTATCCATCCACAGAATTTGTAATGTAATCAAATGTGTAAACATTTAGTTGCGGTTAGCGCTTCTGCCTTTGGATGTCTCTGGGACAAAAACAGCTGCATGAGTTCTAAAGCTTTAAATAAAAGAGAAACCATCAACAAAAGCCCAACCCCTTCTATGTTTACGAATACAAGCGCAGCCATTTAGAGGTTATTTCTGGTTAATGTCAGAATTTATCTGTATTTTGGCATAGATGTGTAAATGGTCTTTTCTGGAAAAGTCAGGAACGTTCTTGCCTGCGTGAACAGTGCATTTCAAAAACATTGTAATAAGTCATTCGTTTTTTTTATTATTCTGGAAATTTTCCGGATATTTATTGGTATCACTGTGTGAAAGGGGCTATTATCTGCCATTATACTGCTCATCTCCACTTGCTATATTCCAAATCTGACATCGCATAACATTGTGCTTTGATTTCCCTTTTCTATACCTTAGGCAGCTGCTGTGTAATGCGACTGATGTTTTGTCCTTTCTTGCCAATGATGAATCGATGAAGCCAAGCCGGAGCAATCACTTCTGCCACTATAACACTTTTAGCCTGCAAAAAAAACAGGTGTCAATGAAAAGAAGCACTCTATTGAAACTATGACCAAATAAATTTGTAATAGATCTACTATACTCAAAACTCCTGACCTTGGCGTAGACCTGTGTGAGAGCAGGGCCCAGTTTATCTGGCTCTCCTCTGAGGATGATGGTCTCAGATGCGGAGTCCAAAGGAGGCATTTCCACAGACACCCCCGTGTTCTCCAGGATCTCCTGCAGGGTGTTGCCTTTTGGGCCGACAATGTACTTGTGTTGGGACTTCTTCACCTCCACCGAGATTGTGGTCGTTTTTCGTTTCTGCTTATGAAAATAAAGAAATCAGAAAAAAACATGCACACACAAAATCAAGCAACAAAAATATACAATGTTTTGGAAATAAGCCTCTTACATAGTGTCCAAAGTATACACAACATAGTGCCATGACATGCAATGAAGGTTATGTTAAAAAAAGTTTATGTCCTAATCATATGCAATAGCAAAGAGCGAAATGTATATTTTAGAAACAGTTTCTATTTCTGCATCGTCATAACAAACAGCATATACTACAATAGCAATGATCACCTCAGGTACAGATTATGTACTTTATTCTGTGTTAAATGCTACCAATAAGAGTTTGAATACAATTTTATGTGACACTTATTGCCATACTACTGAAAGCAGCAGCAGGTAGTTCACCTCAGACCTTGAAAATAAATTAACTTGCAAATGGTTTAAAAATGAAAGTCAGAACTGTGACAAACCACATCATTCACTCAGCCTGTGCACTTTTAATAATGTTAAATAGGTCAAATATGTATTAATTAGATTATAACTGTTATCATATTGTCGGGAGTGCAGTGCCTGATATTTAAATGAATAGCTGGTATTTAAATGTTTCTCTATAGGTCTCTAGTTTAAAGATCTAGGCGCAAAGTCTAAAGCACAGGGCACAAAAGCATTAAGAGCGTGTCCGAATCCACTTTTGCTATTTTAAGGACGGATCAATATGCTGTGCTGCAGCTCATGGTCTAACAGGGTTGAGCTTATTCTCTTAATAAGTTATGGGTGTGTTTTGAGAATAAACCATTTGAGAATCTCCCATTCTCTTTAAGAGTCAGTTACGTCACGCCGTGGCGCATTTGCTGTTTACATGGCAGACTTTATAAGTGTAAAAACTGAACGCTTCACTAGCGAGAAAACAGTTAAACAGACTATCTGCAGCGAGAGGATAAAGAATCAGCCTCTTTCAATCAGCCTTTACTTTCACTTTCTCTCTTTCTTGGATAAGGAAACAGTGTTGTAGGCTATGCACAGATATTTAAACAAATTGGCGGGATAGCAAATTTAAAAATAGCTAATTTTGCTATTTAAACAACGTGGCGGAAAACGGGAAAATTAAGGTTGCGTTGGTCGGAAAATTCCAACACTTTGGGGCAAACAAATCTTGCGCCTTATTGCGGCAGGTGTACGATAGGGCCCAAAGTGCTTGTTGCTCGAGTTAGGACACTGTGTTATGCTCAACAACAAGGCTGAATTTATTTGATAAAAAATAGAATCAAATAATAAAATAAACCTAGTAATATAATGAAATATGTGACCCTGGACTGAACCACAAAATGTATTTCTTATTTTGCCTGAGAATATTTTGCAACAATCTAAAATACATTGTATGGGTCAAAATGTTCTTTTATCACAAAGATCATTGGAATATTAAGTAAAAATCATCTTCTGTGAAGATATTTTGTAAATTTACTACTGTAAATAAATCCAAATTTAACTAAATCAAACACTTATCAGTTTTTAATTTCTTCACTGTCAGATTCCAGATTTTCAAATAGTTGTATCTTGCCCAAATATCGTTCTATTGGCCAAAAAAAAAAACATACATCGACGGAAAGCTTATTTACTTATCTTTCTGGAGATGTATAAATCTCAATTCTCAAAAACTGACCCTTATAACTGGTTTTGTGGTCTTTGCCCACATAATTGCAATTTTTAAAAAAAAAGTGTTTTCTTGATGTCACATCCATAATGAAGCTTTTTCCTCATCAAAGCAAAAATGTCAAATAAAATAAAATCATGAATTTTTGTTCTATAGAGGGGACCAACTCTTATCCTTTTGATTAGCATTATGGGCTCTATTATTTAGCATTATTAGATACCCGTTTTGCTATTGTAAGGATGGACAAATGCTTTGCGCCACAGCAAATGGTCTAACTGGGTTGAGCTTATTCTCTTAATGAGTTATGGGTGTGTTTTAAGCATAACATGTATTAAACCAATCAGAATCTCATCTCCCATTCCCTTTAACAGTCAGTTGTGTCGCGCCATTGCACATTTACTATTTACATGGCAAACTGAGTGGAAAAACTGAATGCTTCACTAGCGAGAAAACAGTTTAATAGATCATCTGCAGCGCAACGGAAAAAAAACGAGCCTCCTCCATTCGGCCTCTTTACTTTCTCTTTACTTTTACTCTTTACTTTACTCCTTTACTTTTGTGGATAAGGAAACGGTGTTGTACCCACTCCACTGAAGACATCAATTAGCCTACATATTTAATTTCGTTTGTTAAGTGCAAAGATTTTTTTCAAACTACTTCTAAATTCAGTTCTAATTTCCAGCAAGCGTAAAAATGAACAGTAATAACTAAGTGAGGTCAAAAAACGGAGTTATATCTAAACACACGTCCTATTCTTATGCCCCATATAGTGATGACGTATGCATAACCAGACAGGTAGAAAAATCTAAACTTGTTGCATCAGGTGTATGAAAGGGCCTTATTTCTTTTGGGTGGTGATATTTTTCTGACCCCACAACTCTGTGGTTAGTTGTTTTGGAAAATATAAACAGATGTTTCAATATAATGTTAACATACTTTCTCTGTGAATTTATGTTTTGAGCTTGTACTGCAAATGTCATATCCCTAATTCTGGAGTTGGAGATTGTTTGATAAATATATTAGTTCTAAAGGATAGCATTTACTTGAAACAGAAACCTGTAACATTTTCAATTTAGTGTGCCCTTGCTAATAAAGTACTCTCGCTTTTTTTAACACCCAACTGAATCCTAACTGAGCCTCGTTTTTCTCAAGGTTTTTTTCCTTATTTTTCTTCAATTGGTAAAGTTTTGGTCCTCGTCACTGTCGCCGCTGGCTTGCTTGGTTTGGGACTTGTAAAGCAGAGCATTGATGGATTTTTTCTTCAGTGTTTGGACAGTGAAATTTAAACCACACCGAAATGAACTAAACTGAAATTCCATTCTGAAAACTGGACTGACAGTTTCAATTCGCTAGAACTTCTAAGTTAAGCTGCTTTGACACAATCTACATTGTAAAATCACTATAGAAATAAAGATAAATTGAATTGAACTGTAATTAAATCACCTTCTCTTCATAGGTGGCCCTGATGCGTGCGATTGCCATCGCTACCGCTTCCTTCTCTCCAGTAATGACGATCTCATCTTTGGGAATGCTGGGTGGCGGGATGCTAATACGAGCTCCGGTCTCCTGGCTCAGCTCTTGAACGAGTCGATTATAAGCACCGGCGATGAATGGATGAAAAGCTTTCTCAAAACACAAACGTTCCACAGCACGCTTGTCCTGAAGAAGACAGCGGGAGCATAGTGAGATTGAAGGAATTAAAATGTAAAACTTCTTGTCATCCAGTTTTCAGGTTTACCTGCTCTGCGGAGATGAGCTGAATCTCATGGCGAGCTTTCTCAATGCCTTCCTTGGTGCCGGTGATGCGGATGTTGGCGTTGGGATCATCGGAGCGGGGAATGGCGATCTTGGTTGCCGTTTTCAGCTCCAGCTCTTGCAACTTTTCCCCATTCTTTCCGATCACAAATCGATGATGTTCTTTCGGGATAAGCACAGTTGCTGAGGCCTGAGAAAATTAGCACAGATATATACATTTTACAAAATAGCAAACTGGGTCGTTAGCTGGCTGGCATTTCAATTCAGTTTTATTTAGCATAGTAAATAACAAATAAAAAACATGGTAATACACACACACATATATATATATATATATATATATATATATATATATATATATATATATACTACTATGTAACTATGTAAGATTTTTAAAATTTGCTTTACATAAAAAAATTAAGTAAAGTGGTGCAAAAAAAGTGTACGGATTTCCTATTTGTTGATTTTGTTTTACCTTAGTAATCAAAACAGCATGATGTGTTTACACTGAAAAAAAATGATGTCTGCAAAATTGTTGCAAACAATTTATATGGGTTGAATTTAAATAAACAAATTAAATTTAGTACTGTTCAACTTAATTTGTTTAAATTCAGCACAAATAAATTGTTTACAACCACTTATCTTTAGTAAATCCAAGAAATCATCTTTGAATCATTATTTTCAGTGTACTTGTGTCATCTTTGGCTAATATTTAAATTAGTTCAATGACCTGAAACATTAAAGTGTGACAAACATGCAAAAAAACTAAATACATAAGATAAGTAAAAGGGCAGAAATCTTTTTTACACCACTGTATGAATGCTTTTAGACCCTGAAAATGCAATAATTTTTTTAGATATTGTATGTATGTATGCATGCATGCATGCATGCATGCATGCATGTATGTATGTATGTATGTATGTATGTATGTATGTATGTATGTATGTATATACATACATACATACATACATACATACATACATACATACATACATACATACATACATACATACATACATACATACATACATACATACATACATACATACATACATACATACATACATACATACATACATACATACATACATACATACATACATACATACATACATATATATATATATATATATATATACACACACACACACACACACACACATACATACACATACATACATACATACATACATATACATACACAGTTGAAGTCAGAATTATTAGCCCCACCTGAATTATTAGCCCCCCTGTTTATTTATTTTTTTTATCATGTAAAAACCGGAAAACTTACAAATTCTTTGAATCTTGTGAGGGATGGTCAACAGTTTAATTACAAAAGTAATTACAGAAATTAATTAGAGATGTAATTACATCCAGGTATTTAATCAATCATGAGTACAATATAAAAAACATGTATTTACACTAATAGTACATTGTAACAATTGATTAATTTCAATTTAAGTATGTATTGGTTAAGGCCACTTAATATAAAGTGGGATTGAAACGTATATACTGTACTTTATATATGCTCTTAAAAGCAGTTAAATATGAAGAACAAAAATCCGACAAGCACCTGAGTCTGCAGTCGAGCCACAATCTCCTTCCTTGCTTTCATGACAGAGTCCAGTTTACCAGTCACCATGATGGAGAGGCCTTGGTCCTTGGCAAGAGACAGTTCGATGTGCGCTCCGGTTTTCTGCATGATGTCCAGACACACTTTCGCCTCTTCTCCCTCACCGAACTGACTGTTGTCTTTATACCGCCGCTCCTCCAGAGGGACATGAAACACCTGATGATGTAAAAAGAGTATTTGGAGATAAAGTGTGGCGGGCGTAGGATGACTTTTACAGAGTTCAAGCAATATAATCTGAATGCAAAAACTGATTATGTGTGTTACAGTACCTGAATGATTGTCTATAAACAGATATTAACACATTGCGAACTGTTGCTCTCAAAAAACAGTTTAGTAAAGAGATAGTTTATCTAAAAATGAACATTTCCTCACATTTACTCCTGAACTTTTAGGAATTTCTTCCTTCTGTTGAACACAAAAGAAGATACACTGAACAAACAAGCAAAAATACTGTTGAAGTCAATGGCTGTTTATCTTGCTTTGTGTTCAACAGAAGGAAGAAACTCTGGAGGATGAGGAAATTATGACAGAATTTCCATTTTTTGGTGAACTATTGGCTTAAAACTTCTTTTAAAAAATCTTTATTAGGTCAGGCAAACGATAAGTACCAAAAAGGTATAATTTATATCATTTTAGCAGCATTATCACACCTGGTACAATTCATTAAACTACCTATAAAACCATCACGAGTTTATTAACATCACCACATATTCAGGGTGCTTTTAGTTGTTCAATACCTAGACAACACAGAGTGGATAAACCGTGTTTACCTGAGTGATGACAGAGGCTTTGATGGGTCTGATTTTGCTCCAGGCACCTGCTGGTTCACCCGACTTCTCACCTGGAGAGCCCTTGTCCGGTAAAGGAGGAAAGGCCTCCAGGTATGTGGGTATATAGGCCTCATCCTCCGGTGCACTACCTAAACACACAAAATAAAAACAATTAACTGTAAAAATCGAATTTGTAATTGTATTTAAGAATTTCTGATCCTAAACTTGGAACAATCCTAATCAACACCAAAGAAAAAACTCCACCAAAATCCTACTTTTTAACGCTGTTTATTTAATGTAACGCATCATACTGTATCCTATTCTGACGATCTTATGAATTTGCTGCGTGTATTATATAATTGGATGTTGAGAAAGGTTTTGCATATTCATATGAAAAGAACTTTGTGATCTGCTCTTTTGTTCTGTTTTTTTTTTTTACACATGATGCTTTCAGCTATGATTTTCTTTATTATGCTTTCAGCTACGATTTTATCCCTATACAAAGATTTTAGATTTTATTTTTGGAAAATAATGCATTTTTTGTTGTGTGTGAATTTTGAAACATTTCAGACAGTTGTTGACTTTTTACAGCTGAATTAAAATCACTCACATAACTCGCTAAAAGTATCATGGTGCACAGGAAAAAGATTGAAGTATTGCTATATTACCAATATTATTTTGCAAATAGAATGCAAACTGTGTAAATTAATAAATAATTAAACATGTTATTGACAATTTTATTTCAGTTCAGTAAACACTTCATTGCCAATTGGGTACATCAATTACAATTACAATACATCGAACAATTATTGTAATTAGTGGTAATTTATTATTATATTATATTATTAATTCATTCATTTTCCCTCAGCTTAGTCCGTTATTTATCAGGGGTCACCAAAGTGGAATGAACCACCAACTAATCCAGCATATGTTTTACGCAGATGCCCTTCCAGCTGCAACCCAGTACTGGGAAACACCCGCACACTCTCGCATTCACACACACACTATAGGTAATGTTGTTCATCCAAATCACAGACCTTCTTGCTGTGAAGCAACAGTGAGCCACCGTGCCATTCCATATTATATTATATTATATTATATTATATTATATTATATTATATTATATTATATTATATTATATTATATTATATTACATTATATTATATTATATTATATTACATTATATTATATTATATTATATTATATTATATTATATTATATTATATTATATTATATTATTCATTCATTTTCTTTTCGGCTTAGTCCATTTATTAATCTGGGGTCGCCACAGCGAAATGAACCGCCAATGTATCCAGCATTTGTTTTACGCAGCGGACGCCCTTCCAGCTGCAACTCATCACTGGGAAACATCCATACACACTCATTCACACACATACACTACAGACAATTAAGCCTACCCAATTCCCCTATAGGGCATGTCTTTGGACTGTGGGGGAAACCGGAGCACCCAGAGGAAACCCACGCAAACATGGGGAGAACATGCAAACTCCACACAGAAATGCCAACTGAACCAGCTGAGGCTTGAGGCGATCGTGCTACCTACTGTGCCACCGTGCAGCTATATATTATATTATATTATATTATATTATATTATATTATATTATATTATATTATATTATATTATATTATATTATATTATATTATATTATATTATATTACACCATAAAGATTGAAAGTGGACATTGAATGGTTACATTGCATATAGATTAAATAAAATTAAGCATAACATTTTGAGAATACAAAATACAGAATATATTTTTTGTTCTATTTATTTATCCTTTATATTATATTATATTATATTATATTATATTATATTATATTATATTATATTATATTATATTATATTATATTACACCATAAAGATTGAAAGTGGACATTGAATGGTTACATTGCATATAGATTAAATAAAATTAAGCATAACATTTTGAGAATACAAAATACAGAATATATTTTTTGTTCTATTTATTTATCCTTTATATTATATTATATTATATTATATTATATTATATTATATTATATTATATTATATTATATTATATTATATTATATTATATTATATTATATTATATTATATTATATTATAATTTATTCATTCATTTTCTTTTTGGCTTAGTCCCTTTATTAATCTGGGGTCGCCACAGTGGAATGAACCGCCAACTTATCCAGCATGTGTTTTATGGAGCGGGTGCCCATCCAACCACAACCAAGCACTGGGAAAATATTATATTATATTATATGTAACACTTTACAGTAAGGTTCATTAGTTAATGCATTTACTAACATGAACTAATCACGAACAACACTTGTATAGCATTTATTAATCATAATTGAAAATTTACTAATGCTTTATTAACATCCAATTCCATGCTTGTTAACATAAGTTAATGCACCGTGAGTTAACGAACTAACAATGAACAACTGTAATTTCATTAACTAACGTTAACTAACATGAACAAATACTGTAGTAAATGTATTGTTCATTGTTTGTTCATGTTAGTAATGCATTAATTAACATTAACTAATGAACCTTATTGTAAAGTGTGACCATATTATATATCACATTTACCATGATTTACAAAAAAACAACCATTACATCACTTCTGTAGCAACAATTTTCTTATTTTTGACCTTTCCTGTCATGAAACAAACATGTTTTTAAGTAAATAGATTTCAGCCTTAATTTAACCACTGTTGTCATACCCATGATCTGAACGTCCTTCAAGCCACTGCGGTGCTCTGCAAAACTCTCCTGAGTCAACACTGCCACAGAGCTCATGTTTCAAGACCGGATCCGCTATCCTGCAGACACCCGGAGGACAAAATACAGAAAAAGCTCAATAAAACAGCATTGAAGATCTAATCCAAACACAAAGCCCTGAACAAAACTATCTAAAAGAGCCTACCAGTAAAAAAGACACAGTGTTAAAGTGCACGCTGAGCTATACAGTATATTCTCTGTGCTTTCTGCAGGCCAGCAGGGGCCTAAAACATACGGGCAGGTCCCTGAGCCCAGCAGCATCTCTCTCCCCAGCTGAGCTCTCCAATTAAACACACACTGCAGCTGCCTGAGAAATCTAAGACTAAGAGCCTTGGGTGAGAAGAATAATATAATGGTTATTGATCACTGTCTAAAACACTTTTCAATCCTTTAGCTGGCATAGAATATTTTCATACATTAATATTTTATTCAATATCTCCTGAATACAGTTAGAATTTACCAAATTAATTGTTATAACACACAATTTACATGGTAAAAAATAAATTTAGATATATAAAAATATAAATAATATAATATAAATTTAGTATATAAAAGTCCAGAAAGCTGTATTCAAATCTGTAACAGTGTCAAACTTTGGTAGCTGTTTTCCCCTTTTAAATATAGAATAAATGTCTAAAATATTAAATATATTTTAGCTACTGTATATTATTCCATACATGTAATCAATACAGATGTGTACTGATAGATGCAGTTATTCATTTTCTTTTCTTTACCCCAACTTTTAGATTACTTTTGTATGTATTTTATCATTTAATAATTTTTTTTTTGTATTGTACTGTTTAATAATTCATATTTACGCATTATTTTAATTTTATTTAATTTCACCCCACTATTTATTACATTTTTGTCTATGTATTTTATCATTTAATTACTATATTCTTTATTTCATGATTTATTAGTTCTGTACTATTATATAATATAATAAATACTCATTAATTTACTTGTATTTTCTTTTACTTCACCATTTATTAGAATTATTTGTCTATGTATTTTATTATTTAATTACTATATTCTTTATTTCATCATTTTTTGTTCTGTACAGTTTAATAATTCAATAATCACTCAATAATTTACTTTGACTTTTTTTACCCCAACATTTATTAATTTTTTGTGTATATATTTTCCGATGTAACTCCAATAATCTTTATTTCATCATTTTTAGTACTGTACAGTTTAATAATTTAATAATTACCCATTAATTGACTTATTTTTTTTTACCCCAACATTTATTAGATTTTTTGTGTGTATATTTTCTGACGTAAGTTCAATATTCTTTATTTCATCATTTTTAGTACTGTGCTGTTTAATAATTTAATAATTACTCATTCATTTACTTTTATTTTCTTATACCACAACATTTATTATTTTTTTGTGTATCTATTTTCTGACGTAAGTCCAATATTCTTTATTTCATCATTTTTAGTACTGTGCTGTTTAATAATTTAATAATTACTCATTCATTTACTTTTATTTTCTTTTACCACAACAATTATTAGATTTTATTGTGTATATATTTTCCGATGTAATTTCAATAATCTTTTGCATCATTTTTTAGTACTGTACAGTTTAATAATTTAAGAACTACTCATTAATTGACTTATTTTCATATAATTGTTTTGTATTTAATTACTTGTTATTAATTTTAATAGTTTTTCTATTTAATGTAATTGATTTGATTATTTTATTGTTATTTATTATTTGATTCAAAACATTTTAATACATTTTGTAATCCTATTTTTCTCTGAACTTTTCCTTTGCAAGAACCCTGCCTGAAAACACCTGCGCTAAAGCAAGTGCTAAAGAGTACAATATAACGAGTTTGTATTTTTTTAGCGCATTTTCATCACGATTTTTTAATTATTTTACACTGCACACATACAATAATGCACATTCTATTCTTTATAAGGTAAATTCTATACAAAATATAGAATTTGCACACCTCAAACATGCCTAATATTACAATAATGCAAAAGCCAGGAATGTTTTACCCACCTGCAATGGGTCAAAAACCAGAAAGTCCGTCCAGGTGGCTGCTACCGAGAGCTCTTCAGTGTCAAGTCTGTTTGTTCAGCCCTGAGATTAACAAAGAGAGATTGTAACCAGCCTTGTGATTACATACACAGTGTTAAAAAAAAAAAAAAAAAACACAGCAGGGTCCTCTGAGGTTGACCAGGTAGGGGCCTGAGTCCCAGTAGTCGGCCCTGAGGGAGTCAATAGCTAGATGCGGTGCTAAGGATAGTCTCTACTTCACTCTCTGGTGACCATGTGTCTAATTGGTGTGTGGGTGTTTGTGCTTTACTGGAGTGATGGCAAAAATAAACACACAGAGACACTTTACACATGGGATTGATCAACACATTTTACACATATCCATCTAAAAGTCATTCAGAGAACAAATCACCCATGTAGGAGAATACAGATAAACATGATAAAATACAGGCATGGGTTATTAGACATTTGACAGTAACTATTTGGACTGCACAAGATATAATTTCAGCATCAATATCGCAATGTGCGTATCTGCAATAGTCACATCGAAAGATCTGTTAAGTCTGAGGGCCCTATCAAACACCTGGCGCAATAAGGCGCAAGACGTGTTTGCCGCCATGTGTTGCTATTTTCAGACCAGTGCAACCCTAAATTTCCAGTTTTTCGCCACGTTGTTTAAATAGCAAATACATTTGTGCCACTTTGTGGACTCATGGGTGTTCTGGTCTAGAAAAGAGGTATCCTAATTTTGAAGAACTGAAAAAAGAGAAAGAGAAAGTAAAGGCTGTTAAAGGTTGTTAACTGTTTTCTCGCTAGTGCGCATTCAGTTTTTCCTCTTACAAATTCTGCCATATAAATAGCAAATGCGCCATGGCGTGAAGCAACTGACTCTTAAAGGGAATGGGAGATGAGACTCTGATTGGTTAATTCTCAAAACACACCCATAACTCATTAAGAGAATAAGCACAACCCTGTTAGACCATGCACCAGCGTGCAGAGTGTATTTTTCCATCCTTAAAATATCAAAAGTGGATTCGGACATGCCCCTTAATACATTTGCGCCATGCGCTTTAGACTTTGTGCTTAGATAGGTAAAATAGAGTCCAGAATTTTAGTTGACCAGGAGTCACTGCCAAGTTTAACCATATCAGAGTAAAAGTTTATCATTTGCATGCATTTTTAAGAGAGTTTGAAACATTTGGGCACAAAAAAATAGGATAATTGGAGGTGTAACACAGATTAATTGTATTTAATTATTTATACTGGAAAACAATGTTTGTTTGTTTTTACTTCAAACTTTTGTCCTGTTGCTAGTTCAAATATCTGCATTTCAAAGTCAAAATGAGACTTCCCCCATTGGCAGATAAATTAGCTTGTTTTAAGGAAAAACTCTCAATTTAGACTTGGTGAAAACAAAACAATATTTTTTTCCTTGATTTAAGAATATTTTGACAAGAAACGAGACAAAGCAAAATTAAAAAAAGCATTTTTTGCATTGTGATTATTTAATTTCTGTACCTGAATACATGTTGGACTCCATAGAAAAATGCCAAATAGAGCTATTCTTGTGAACATGACTAAATATTACAATATTTATCAAATAAAAATAAAATACCGCAATATCAGATTTTTCCAATATCATGCAGCCCTAATAATTATTAACTAATATTGTGATCATCCTATTGCTGACTGTTATTCTGCACTATCTTGCAACAATATTAAGTCTATGAGCGGGACAAAACATTATATTTGATTATCTTGATCTGCTCTTGACATCAACAGTTCAATCTTTACTTGTTAAAATGCTAATTTTTGATATTAGCACCTACATTTTCACTATAAATGCTAATTCCCTATATTATTAACAATAATATCACAAATTAAAATTCAACAATAAATAATGTCATTCTCGATATCTAGAACTTCATTGTCACTATTTGTAACCAAATACAAAGCCATTGAAATTCATTTAACAATATCAATTATTTATTTTCAGTTTTACAAACAAGAATTACATTTTTACCCTTAAATTGATTCTAGGTATCAAGAATTCGACTTTGAAGCTTTGTATATTCATTATATATCATCAGATCATATATTAAAATATTAAAAATGTTATTGTTACTAATAGAAAACTAATTAATAATATCTAGAATTAACATTATGGCAAGTGAAAAATGAATTATTATATGCTGTGAATAAATAAATTAAAACAGCTTGCCACACATCAATGGTAAATATATATTTACATAAACTGCATGCTAAATATGCTCCACATAATCAAATGTAATGTTCACCTGCCTGTTAATAGACTATATAAAGGCTATATTTAACGTGCATCATGCATGATTTAAATCATCTGAATGCAGAGCAGCAGATCAGTGTAAACAAATACAGGAGCAGGCTAACAGCACTACCAGCCATTTAATAGCGCAAATGCCAATTTAAACAGCTGTTAAAACCTCCAATATTCAAGTGCATTAGATATGCATCCTCGGTCAGTTGTAAATGTTAGTTGTAAACGTTCAGGATAACGGAATAAATATTCAGAATATCTTAGTTTAGCTCTCGAGCTAATCTGCTACATGTAACACATCGTTAGCTGCATAGCTACTGTCTATCTCTGTTATAAATACGATAATCGGACTGCAAAAACGCAGATTTGTTTGTCAGTTCACAAAACGATGCGATAAGTAACACGTCTACGAAACAATAGCAACTGATCACCTTATCAGAAGGAAAAGCCTTGCCGCTGGTCTGCTGATAGTAAACACTGCTGCTGGGAGTCGAATCCCGAACTGAGTCGGACCTTTGATTCATGAATTATTATTATGATATGCAGCATTGCAGCTCTTAATATTATTACAAATATTATCCCTACTGTGCCAGTAAATGGTGCATGATTCTAGTAAAATGTTCATTTAAATATTATTCTATAATCAAATGATAATGTAAATCTAAAATAAAATAAAAAAATTGAAAAATAAATAGAAATAGAAATAGAAATAAAAAATAGAAACGTTTGCAATGTAAAACATCCCATTTTTAGTGTGCGTATGTATGTGTGGGTTTATGGTTTAACTTTCTGCAAACAAATGCTCTAAATGATACTTTATGAAAATAAAACACAAGTGAATGTGTTACACAGAGATGCATATTAACCAATTATATAATTATGCAATTCAATAATATGTTTATTTTAAAATATAATGTTAAAAAATAATCTGAATATAGCCTATACATGTCTTTATGATAATATTTTTCCACATTTCCATGTTATTCAAGAAAAAAAAACTAATCAAACTGTTAATAGGTTGTGAAACAAACAAACAAATACAATTATTTAAAATAAAAGGGAATTTTGGGCATTTATAATTTTCAATTTGCATTCTTTAAATAAAATTGGATTTATAGTAAAAAGCAGGTTTTTTAACTTCTGCACATCCCACATAATTGTAGAATTATTTTGTGTTTCCTAAACCCTCAATTATCTTTCAAAAGCAAAAACCTTTAATGAAACAGTTTTGTAAAATAACACAAATTATATCAAGTGATCTCTACAACAGGGGTGCCCAAACTTTTTCGTGTGAAAGGCCAAAAACCAAATATCATTAGGAGCTGTGGGCCGAAGGTAAATATATCAAAATATGGTACATCAAAGTTGTAATATAGCTACAGTAATTTCCTAATTTATTTCAGAATAATTCAAAATAAATAGAAAACATTACTTTGAATCATATTAACTAATGCGGTATAACTTTTTTTGATGACTTTTGCAATAAAAACATAAACAATCACATTTACAACAGAGTAGAGTTCAATGCGGAATACACTAGTCAAGCAGAATCTGCCTTTGACTCGATTTGCTCACCAAAGTCTCTGGATTGTCAGGTGACAGTATGTACATCTAAACATAATCTGATTCATTTACACCATTTAATTGAAACATTTAACTTCAGTTAGCTTTTAATAATAAACAAACAAACAAACAAACAAACAAACAAACAAACAAACAAACAAACAAAGGGTTGCATTAAATTACAATGAACAAATGTTGAAATCATCCCCATCATTCTCATCACTCTTCTCAGATGAGATGGTGGGCCATGGGCGTAGCGGACATTTAAAAAAGAAAGGGGGGGGGGGGGGGTGCAGCTGACTGAGATCCAAGAGTTTATATTCATATGATTATTAATGGTGACGCAGTGGCGCAGTGGGTAATGCTGTCGCCCCATAGCACAGCAAGAAGGTCACTGGTTCGAGCCTCGGCTAGGTCAGCTGGCATTTCAATTGGGTAAGCTAAAATTGTCCATAGTGTATGTGTGTGAATGCGAGTGTATGAGTGTTTCCCAGTGATGCCTTGTGGCTGGAAGGGCATCCGCTGTGTAAACATATGCTGGATAAATTGGTGGTTCATTGCTGTGGTGACCCCAAATTAATGAAGGGACTAAGCCAAATAGAAAATGAATGAATGAATGAATGAATGAATGAATGAATGAATGAATGAATGAATGAATGAATGAATGAACAATTATTAATCACCTGTTTCTAAATGGTCTGGCTCTAAAAGTGAGAGGAACGTATCCCCCACGTCCCCCCGGTTGCTACGCCCCTGGGTGGGCAAAATCAAAGGCTACCATGGGCCAACTTTGGGCATCTCTGTTCTAAAATAAGGTTTATATCTGTGTTTAGATACATTTGGTCTTGAAAATATTAACTTAAAGACTCCTATTATTTTTATTTTTGACCGCATCTGCTTTCTAAATCATACATTCATCTTCAGTTTTGTTTAAATAATTAAGTCTAATTTTCACCTTTTTGTGTTTATTTTACTTTAATAAGCTGACATTTGCATGAAACATGTTTTTTTTATTATTTGTAATTTCAGTAATAATCTTTTTTTTTTCAGTCATTCTGTGTTCCGGTCAACTATATTACATCTGTTTTAAAAAGGTATAACAATCTTTAAAACACTAAGAGAAAAAGCATGTGACTTTTATGTCATTTATTCTTTTCTCATTCATTTGTACAAAATGTTTACTATACACCAATAGTATATATATTTTTTGTAAACTTTGTTATTGTTATATTTCAGTTAATTTCTCTTTCGCTTTTCAAAAATAATAATATGATGAAAATGCATAAAGTTCTCATTTAGACATGCCATGTGGTCTCTGTTCTGAGGTCAAACTCTTGAGCTAAATCAAAAATGGTGGAAAACAACGACTTAACAACGACGAGTTATTGCCAGCTCTGTTATTGTCAATTGTGTAAGTGGTTTAATATGTTTAACAATAATTAGAATCAGAATCAAATGTTTTCCAGTTGTGCATTTTGCATTATTTTACATTAATAACATATTCAGTTTACTGTAAATTGTATCATTTTATTTATAACTTTAGAAATAGCATTATAGCATTATTTCTAATATGATATTTTTATTACTTGATCTAATTAGATTTTCATTTTCTTTTGATTGTTTTTATAGGGAACCTCTCATAGAGTTTCAAAGAAAAAGTACAGAGCCGTTTGTCATGGCATTAAATTGCAATTATTTGATCATTTTACAATCTTATGTATAATTAATTCTATTTATGCTATGTAATATGCTAAATTAGGCTCTACACTGAATTTACTCAATTTTTAATGTTAAGTGGTAGCAAACCATTTGTGTGTGTTGAATTTAAACAAACAAATTAAAATTAGTAATGTTCAACTTAAATTGTTTGTTTAAATGCCTATTTAAATTGTTTGCAATCACTTACCTTAAAATTGTTTAGTAAATCCATCCAATAAATCATGTTTTTCAGTGTACAGAAGTTTTAGAAGATGACAAGTCATATTGGTGACAATGAGTGAATGAAAGAAAAAAAGTCTAGCAAATTCCAATTTTAAGAAAATGAATGGAAAATGCTTGAAATGTACCTACAATTGTATATTTTTTCTCTATACAATAAAATACATTGAATCACAGAACAACCATAACCTGTTTATGATTTAATGCTTTTTATATATTCTTTTCATATGTTTATATTAAATATTCTGCTCATGGGTACACTGTAAAAAATGCTGTTACAATTACTTCATGTTGTCCCAACACAAATTGATTAAGTTAACGTAATCGTTTTACAAATTTAAGTAGATTGAACATAGAACAATTAAGTTGTCCCCCAAAAATCTAAGAATTTGTTTCAATTAATTTTAAATAAGTAGTTTGAACAAGCAGCAAAAGTCTTTTTTGTGAGTGTGTGCTGTGCTTGATAGCAATAGACAAAACCTGATCCACATACACAGACACGCGCTCTCCGCTGGGTGGCAGCCAAAGAAGGGTGTGCAGGCAGCAGTGGGATGGGGTCTGATGGGCTGGTTTTGGAATTGGAGGAGGGGGAATACTCTAATCACAATGTCCCTGTCCGGCTGTTTCACACACACACACACACACACACGCTCACGAGCAGGAAAACAAAGAGCCGGAGATGCGCGTGGATTTACCGAAGAGCACAACAAAAGAGGAAAGACCGATGAAACGTCTTCTCAAACCCGTACAGATATGAAGTTCGCTCCGGAATATGTCGATCTGTTGCTGTCATTTTAAAGATATGTATGAACGTGGTTGTCTATGAAACTGTGCACCGTGAGAGTTGCGGATATGCTTTGATTTTTTAAATGAGGAAGTTTGGACACGTTTCAGGAATTAGCTTTTCTTTATGGATTATTCAGGAGAGTGAGACACATTTGGTAAGTAGTCTGGTTTATTACTGATATCAAATTTAATCAGTGACTCTGTAAATATAGTCTGTATCTTACCTAGTTTATATTTTTCAGAAATTAAAAATGAGGGTAATATAATGACAGGTTAATGTGGTTATATAATGTAGCATTCCGACTATTCGGTTTACACAGTAGATCCTTGTTGACCATGTGAACAAGATAGTGGGTATATTGACTCTTGGATTTTATTGTCTGTCATTTTATTGTCCTGTTCTTTCTGGAAAAGTCACTGTTTAAGGAAATTCAATGTCAGTTTTGACATCACAAATATATGTTAAAGTAGAAAAACAAATACCTAATCTTCATATATATATATATATATATATATATATATATATATATATATATATATATATATATATATATATATATATAGAGCTATCAAACATTGAGCATTCCATGTGTTTTTAATGTTAACATACAAGTAGGTTTTAATTGATATAACATAATCCAAACCTGCTAATAGAAATCTTTCTGCAGTGTTTATGCTATGCTTTGATTTAATGCTTTTTTTTAATGAAAAATTAACCAAGATTTGATTACAAAAACCCTACAAAATATATACTTATAGTAAACTACAGTACCCAAAAATTTATCTTAGCTTTGCTTAAGTAACCGTAGTTTTACCGTGGTATTTGTAGAAAAACTGTGGTTATATAATTGGCATAGAATCAATATGCTTAATGATTCACAATAAAAGCATGTTTCATTTATGTCAAAGAAACTAATAAGAACATCCTCAAAACAAGGTTTAGGCAGATTCTTCTAATATACAGTTTAAATTAATCTCTACAGACACTATGTCGTCAAAAGGAAGGCATACGTTCAATTCATGGAATTACATGGACAAAATATCAGTCTCTATGAAAAAAAGCACATAAATTAAGCAAAATAGTGATTTCTTTTTCTTCCAAAAAAGCTTTTCTGTGCTCTCGGGTTTGGTGTGGATTCTGTAAACAGAACAGAATGAAAAGTTGTATGCATCCTAAAAAAACAGTGACAAACCCAACACATGTGTATTACATATATTCTTACTAAGGTTTTGTTATATGTACAACACAGCATCTCAGTGTATTTGAAGGATTTGTAAGCAAAGCCAAGGTTCGCAACAGGAAAGGAGGATTCCAATACCCAGATTGTTTATAGGCTGAAGGGGAAGTGTCTTGTATACATTTTCGGAAAAAATCTGACTAGCAGGGAATACTTTGGTATCCTGTTGCTTGAGGGGATGTTTATACCCCTCAAATTTGAAATATCAGAAGGGCGTAAAAACGAAGAGCCATTATTTCTAATAGTTTACCCTCATGGGAAAGAGTTTCTTTTGCCTTTGAGATTTGAATGTGCAGGATATCAAATGAAAGCACTGAGTGGTACATTGAAAACCTGACAGACCTGCTGTGTCTGAATGAGGGCTGTGAGGCGTTGAAGTCAGTGACGGCAAAGTTCAAGCAGGATTGTTGACATGGAATTCATGTTGACACACCCTTTCCCTTCCAACAGAATGGATATATTCCTATCAAGACTCAAGAGCAGTTCCTTTCAGATCGGTATTGTTTTAAAAATATGTAGAAATGGTAATAGATAAAATGGAAAATATTCTGTATACCAAGGATCCTGTGGGTCATAAAATTTCTGGAATATCATTGAATTTCAAAAGGTCTGTTCCCGGCATTTAATTGATTTATTTATTATTTTTTTTAATTGTCATTTTTTATACTGTGTTTTGCCCTTTATAGTTAGGCTATTTTTTAGTACAATGTTATTTCTTTACTGCTTTTCAACCAGCAATCACTTAGGTCAAATGCAGTCAGCAGGCTGTACCTGTCTCCGACTGTTTTTGTTGCCTGGAAATTCAGCTATACTTAGTAAAAGTCAGGTAATTTGATATTTGGAGTGGAAAACCTCTCACTAATCATGTGCTTTTAGTTACAGTGCCACCATGCATTCCTAAGACATGCATAGGCTAATGGAATCTGATAATATACTGGTTAAAGTATGGCAATTACTCTAAACATGAGATGCAAGCACATTTCTTGCTGTGTTTCTTACTATGTTTCTTGATGTTTTACCTATGAACCAGTCTGCCTCTGAGAGCAAAGTTCAATGCGGTTGTACTGTGTGAGGTAATTTCAGTACAAAGATCATTGTGCTTTTTATATTTATGTTTTATTTAATGAGTTACTAGGTGCAATTGTTGTGACAAATATTTAAATGTTTCTGAGGACTTTGTCTTGTTGTGGATGGCTGAGGTTCAATGCTCTTCATGAGGGATATGAAAGTGAAATAATGAAAACACATGCAGTAGTCAGCATTTGAAGTGAATCATCTACTTTTATTAAAGTTGTCCTAAAGCTATTCAACAACACCCATTCTTGCCTTAGCACAATTTTGAAAATCTTTTTTGATCCACTTCAAATCTTGACAACTGTATGTTGGTGCCATAACAGTTATTGTCTGATATAAGATTTAATATAATTTTAATTGTGCATGATCTGTATTTAAAGAAATAGAATTAACATTTAAATAAATAAATCTGTCATCGAAAACTCATCCTCCACTTGTTCCAAACCAGTTTGTGTTTCTTTCTTCTGTTATAGAAGAAGATATTTTGAAGAATGTTCGGAAAGCAGCAGCCATTGGTTTTCATAATTTTCTTTTGTTCTTACTATGGCCACTATTTACAACATTCTTCAGAATGTCTTGCTTTTTGTTCACATAACTTATTGTTACCCAGCAAACAATTTTGTGTTTAATAGACGTCTAATAGACATCTAAACATATTCATCTTGGCTAAAACAAAGCTAAATTTGGGCTGTCAGTGAAAATCTTATAGACATCTAAGAATAGCCCAAAACTAGACTAGTCGTCAAATAGACCAATTAAACAGACTTTATATTTGTAGTCGTTCATTTCTGTTTATTTGATGACTAGTCTAGTTTTGGCCTATTCTTAGACGTCTATTAGATTTTCACTGACAACCCAAATTTATTCTTGTTTTAGCCAAGATGACTATGTTTAAACATTTATTGGACATCTATTAGACATCTTTTAAAAACAAAAAATGTTTGCTGGGTATTAATTTCTAAACCTGAAACAATTGAAAATGCTTTATTCCTCTCTGTTTTGGCCTCTATTTACATTGAGACAGTATTTTATTAATAAATTTATACTTTTTTTTGAAAATGGCATTTTTGTTTTGTACCGTGTACTGTAGAAACCAAGGTATTTAAAAACAATGATGCATATAGTCGCATACTGGTATTTGCCTGTTATATTCTAATTAAATAAATACATATATAGTTGACATCAGAATTATTAGCCCCCCATGTTTATTTTTTTCCCCAATTTCTGTTTAACGGAGAGAAGATTTTTTCAACACATTTCTAAACATAATAGTTTTAATAACTCATCTCTAGTAGCTGATTTATTTTATCTTTGACATGATGACAGTAAATATTATTTGACTAGTTATTTTTCAAGACACTTCTATACAGCTTAACGTGACATTTAAAGGCTCAACTGGGTTAATTAGGTTAACTAGGCAGGTTGGGGTAATTAGGCAAGTTATTGTATAACGATGTTTTGTTCTGTAGACTATCGAAAACAAATATAGCTTTAAGGAGCTAATAATTTTGACCTTAAAATGTAAAAAAAAAACTGCTTTTATTTTAGCCGAAATAAAACAAATAAGACTTTCTCCAGACGAAAAAATATTATCAGACATACTGTGAAAATTTTCTTGCTCTGTTAAACATCATTTGGGAAATATTTAAAAAGAAAAAAAAAATCAAAGGGGGGCTAATAATTCTGACTTCAACTGTATATGTATATATGTACGTTACTTTGTATGGTCTTCATTCACATGAAAACTTTAACATTTCTGGTGTTTGATAAATGAAAACTATAAAAGATAATTGGTGTATTTGAAAGTTTTTAACATTTTCTGTGTGCAAAATGCATGAGACACTTTTGGAAATGCATGTGTAAATGTAAATGCTATTTTTAATGTAGCCTTAGCTTATTTTGAACATTATTTAAAGGGATAGTTTATCCAAAAAATCTAAATCTACCCAATATTTACTCACCCTCAGGTGGTTCCAAACCTTTTTACATTTTTTATGCTGTTGAACATAAAAGAAGACATTTTAAAGAAAGCTGTAAACCTGTAACCACTGACTTCCACAGTAGGGAAACAAATAAAAGGGAAGTCAATGCTCACAGGGTTCCAGTTTTCTTCAAAATATGTTTTTTTTTTGTTCAACAGATAAAAGAATGTCAAACAGGTTTGGAACAAGTAAAGAAGGAGTAAATGACAACAGACTTTTCAGTTTTAACTGTTAAATGTAAATGCAACTGTTAAATCAAAAGAGTAATATCTAACATCCTTGCTTTGTTAATGCAGGTTGAAGATTGAAGTGTGACTCTGCTGCCTGGCCTAATATTGGCCAGGTTGCTTTGGTCAAAACACCATAACCAGTTAAGATGTCTTCTCAAGAGTCTCCAGATCTTCCTCCGAAGCCTGAGGTTAAACAAAAACCTCCAGTTCCCTCCAAACCTTCCATTAATACCCCAGACTCCTCATCTGCTGATACTGCGGCCTCACAGAGTTCTGGCAATGTCAAAAACATAGTCAACAAATTCAGCCAGCCTGAGGCTAAGCCTCCACTTGGAGAGAGAGTAAAGAGCGTCAACACAGAGTGGAGAACACAGAGACCTCCAGCAGTAAAGCCCAAACGCAGGTCCAAATCATCTTCACTCAGCAGTGCTGGAAAGGCTCCTCCGCTGCCCCCCAAAACTAGGCAGAACTCAATTAACAGCGGGCAAAAAGACGAGCTAGATGGCCAAGAGAAACATGAAGGAAGCTTGAGTGCTGCTGATGGAGGCCGATCAGGTACTGTGAATTTACTTTCAGACAATGCTTGTTTTTCAGGATTTTTCTTTCACAATGCTGAGTTCTAAAATTATTAGTAGAGCAATATTTGTTGATATTTTCACTATTTGGCATTTTTAAATAGTCTCAGTCATTTCGTCGCCTTAGAATTATAAGATTCTATCTGCGTTCTGTATGATTTTGAGATATTGAGCTTCAAAGTTTTTGCATTCCATATAACAAACAATATGCATGTAACCGCTCTCTTTTATACATTAACATTACAGAGGCCCTAAATGTACTCTAAATGAAAATTATCAAAATTCTCTTTAATTTGCAAGTTGGGGTAAAAAAAACAGGGCAAATGCAGATAGAACCTTAATTCTAAAAACAAATTTTCTGCTTAGAATTATAAGGTTCTATCTGGCAGATCATTAATCAAGAAATGTAAATCAAGAAATACAATCAGTGTGCTTATTAATTTAATATAAAACAAAAAATGGTAACATTTGTAACATGCTTTTTGTAACATTTATTTAATCTTTTAAGATGAATATTTTTTTCTCGTTCAAATTAAGCATACAAGGCTGTGCTAAATATTTTGTCCAGTGCAGATGTTAATTTGATGTTTTTAATATGAATTTTAGACTTTATATGAAATATTGAATTATATTTTTTTAATTAAATGCCCCATGAATTGAATTAAGTATTTGCCCTTCAAGGCTTAATATCAAATTTAAAGACTTTAAAAGAAAACACACAATACGCAAAAGAGTTTAATAAACACTGAAAAATGTTTCACTGACTATATATGCATAAATTTAAATATTAAATATTTTCCAAAAAACGTCCCTCAATCACATTCTCGTCTCGTTTTTATTAGTCAACGAAAATGTCAGTATATTTTTATTATAGTTGTCATCATCGTCATCACTTAATTTTTATTTAGTTTTGGTATAGTTTTCATCAGTAGAAACTAGTTTGTCACAAAAATTTACTAATTTTTTTCGGCAATGAAATTAACTCTGGTTGGAAGAAAGATCAAGGTCCCATAATGCAATTCAAAAGCATAAATAAATGGGGGATAAAAATAAAAACATGAATCACAAAATATGGTAAGCTGCTAATTTACGTATATGTTTATACGTTATATGTACAGTGTAGTTACCTAGCTGGGGACTATTGTCAGGTGCTGCATAGTATCATTGTGCCTGCTGCAGCCATGGTACGACCTAAAAAATGCAACTTTTTAATTTCCATCAGAATACAGAATTTATTTATTTTTATGGCACTTTTTACACTGTAGCTTAACTTAGATGAAGAAAATAATAATATTTCAGATTGTGGAAGACTCCAGCAAGTCAGACAGGCAGTAGAGTAGTGTAGAATGCTGCTGTACTTCTAGTTAAAGGTTCAAGAAAACCTCGAGTACTTTTTGAGGTTTTATCAGAATTGTGTGTGTTGAGCATCACTAAAGCTGAAGTTAGCACCTGTCAGCTTTAATTGTGGGGAAAACGGGATAATTTTGAGTTTTGTCTGCTAATTTAATCTTCTGGGTTTAAAATCATTTTTGGGGCGGGATCAAAATCGGTGATGTAGCACCAATCTGCCTGTCCATTGATGACGTGTCGGTTTCTCAATATTATTCATAGCTGAGTTTTCTTGAGGAGACCCTGCTTCTTAATTATTCAAGGCTGCATGTGCTTTCCGAAGGTAAGGCAGACCTGCCAAGCTGTGAGACTGCATTCACGCATGCCATGCAGTATTTATCCGTTCATGAAGGGTCGTATGTTTTCATTTCAGATTGTTGCATGTTTTTCCCTTTGATGCTCTCAGGGCTGATACAGAAAATCTGTTGGTTTGCATGCAGACTGGCAGACTTTGTCTTTTATCAGTTGAGTTTGTTACTATTCAGACACATCACCTATACGTGCTAATTACCGGCAGGGCTAATGGTTGAAATGGATATAGACAAGAGACCTGCTGCACTGCTCCACTGTGTCTGCATTCAGACCCGGGGATTCAGGAGAAGTCCTCCTCATTTACAGTGTTTATATAAACACGTTTATCTTTATAATGATAAACAAATTGTGGTTATGTATGTATATGAAATTGCGAATAACAAATGTAGCAGGGCATTAAATTACTTACTGTTTTATTTCTGTGCATTTTAACTTTGTAAACTATAAAATCATGCGTCTCCTCATGGTTTGTGTCTTCAGGGTGTCTGCGGGGTCTTAAAAAGTCTTAAAATGTCTTACATTTTAAAAACTAAATTTATGGCCTTACATTCACTGAAATATGCTGTTGTAGGTATTGAATACTTTTAAACAGGCCTTAATTCTCACTAATTGTCCATGCAAAGCTATAGCCAATTGATATAACCAACAAATCCATCTAAAAGAACATTTAACAAAATGTATTAGATATTTAGTAATATGGTTTAATTATCTTCCTTACACCCTTCAATAACATTTGTGGAAAAGTTCACTATGTATTTATTCATAAATTTATAATGTGCTTAAATTTAGCTTATTATAGCTTTTAAAACTTGTCTGTTTTTCAAAGAAAATGTATGCTAATAAATATATATATATATATATATATATATATATATATATATATATATATATATATATATATATATATATATATATATATATATATATATATATATATATAACTAGAGTTTGCTTGTTTTAACACATTATTTAAAATATGTAGCTAAGAAATAACTGATTTTTAACTTAAAAGGGGCAAGTAAAAAAAATCCACTGGTTATTACAAATAAATTAATATAAATATTTGCATTTTGCCCTGTGAATGTCTGAAATTTAACTCATAATGGTCTTAAAGAGGTCTTAAGTCCTAAATTTGACGTGATGAAACCTGCAGAAACCCTGGTCTCGTTTTGTGAGCCAACTGACAACAGTTGTTCGCTCCCCTCTTTTTCCCCTGCTCTGCGGGCCACGCCCACTCCTCGTTCTGCCCACAGTACTTCACGCCCATCATGAAGCATTTTTTTTTAATTTTGAGGTAGACTTGAACTGAAAGAGGGAAGTTTCATGACTCTTTAAATAAGAAATTATTCAGTTCAGTTGAGTATAAATGTCACTGTTGAGGTTCAGTTTTATACGAATGTCAAATGTCTAATAACCCAAACTGAATAATCTAGATAATGTTACTGACTACAATTTTCAGTCTAATTTGTAATGAGTAGCAGATTAAAGTTCATGTTTGTTTGATTCAAGCTATGTACATTTAATTACAACAGTAGGGTTTGGCCTTCACTAGACATGCACCAGCAAGTATTATCAGACTATGCTGCACAATATTTTGTTTCCTGTTTTCCTGTCATATTCTGCACTATGGGCGAACTAGATTTGTTTGTTTTTTTGAGAATATATAACTTCTAGTGCAAAAAGATTGACCAGATTACTGACTGATCAATGTTCAAAAGCATCTATATAGCTAAAACTTTAACTGGCTACAAAATTAAACATTTCATTAGTTTTAAAACTGGTAAAAACAAGCGTTCTAAAGGTGTTAAGTCTGTAGTCATTGTAGTTTTCTGTGTGCGTGTATTTATTTGCTAATTATACATGGTCATAGCTGCATAGAGAGAAATAAAGAAAAGACTAAGATAAATCCAAATAATAGTAGCATTTGCAGGGTTAAACTGAGAGCAACAGCTACTGAACTCGTATTGTAATCAGCTTTAATCTGATCTTCATCTGAGTGGGTGTTGTGCGGGTAAACTGCTGCTAGCCTGCTAATGTTAGTATTACTGTAATCTTGGAGCGAAGGAATGTAAATCACAACTTGTACTGGTTTTTATAATGTCATTTTGAAGTACTTTTGAATGTGAGCTTTGTGTGGGGCATAATTCAGAAATGCTACGGTATTGTTCGTGAAACACAAATTGCTTTCAAATTTCTCCACTCTGTTCTTGTGCTGGATGTTTTGATTTACTCTGAGGAATCGTTCAGGCGTTGATAACACATGGGAGGTTGTGTTCATGTTTGTTGTTGGTCAGTCAGTGGGATTAAACCATGTGTGTCATCTGCTGAACACACAGACAGATGGGGTACAGGGGATAAAAGAACCCCTCGTGGAAACGATTACATTAAACTACACATACTGTTTTTAAATCTGTGGTTGATAAGATTTTTAATTGCTTTTAAAAGGCATATTTTGCTCACCAAGGCTGCATTTTTTTTTTCGTTTCGTTTCGTTTTTTCGTAAATATAGTAAAACAATATTTCAGAATAAAAGTAATAATAATAAAAGCAGCATTTTTTACATTTTATGAGATTGCAAATGTCTCTACTGTAATATCTCTGCTTTTGATTAATACAGGTAATCCTTTCTAAGTAAAAATAGTAATTTGTTTAATATTAATTTGTTTAAATATACAGGACAATCGACACAACCCTATATGGGATCATCAGTTTACAGCAGGGGTTCTTAGTGTCTATATTAAAGTCCAAATCTGAATTTTTAATAAGATCAAAGGTTCGGAACTATTTATATTGCATAACTTGTTTTTGTAAACGTTCATAACATGCATCACAAGTTAACACTATTTATTTTTCTTTAAATAAAGTGGCATTTGCATTTAAAACACATTAATACAATGCAAATGTGGCCACTAATATAAGTGCATTTTTGTACAAAACACAACAAAAGGTCGGGCAAGAAAACAATAGTATCTGGATGGAGCCATGATGATGCAAGCTGAGATTACAATGCACTCAATGGAGCTAGTGACGTCACTGTGAGGGGTAGGGTTAGATGTGGGGTTAGGTGCGGCCATTAAAAGCTTTGCATGTAGCTCCGATTGCAGCAGCACCAGGTCTGCATCCCGCTCCAAAAAAAGGTGAAAATTCAAAAAGCGGAGAATGAAAATTTTAGATGTTGTAGTTTTACGATTCTTATTTTTGTATTTTGTGGATACTGCAGTTCAAAATGTCCGTGTTTCGTTTTATAGTGCGTTTCACATTTCCACTCTTTACATCTCTAACTGTATCATTACAAATCAAGCTGAATGTCTTTGTGCTGGCTTGTGGCAAAATAAACCCATATACTTATGTTCATTCAACTTTGAACTGTTTGTTTTCTTCATCAAGTTTTTTTTTTCCCCGTGAGACCGACATCTTCATCCAAATGATCGATTTTTGTTGCGGTGCATCCTGCTCGATCACGTGAAGCCTCGTATGATCACTGGCTGTCATGACAACCGAGTCACACAGGAATACTTTAAATGTTTTGCCCCTGTTTTTTGTTTTGTTTTACAAAAATAGCAGAACCTAAACAGTTGATTTACAAGGTTTATGCATTTATCAATGAAAGAAATTCACAATATGAATCCTATATGCATTTTCTTGCAATATGAAATGGAGTCGGATTAAATACCCTCACGCTCCGTTTTTGAGATTACAACAATGATATTTTCCCCTTATTTAATTGATCTAAGCTTATATTATATCTAATATGTATCTATCTTGGACTCTTATTAAAAAAAAATGTGACAGGCTTTAAGGAATAGTAAGCAGTTCTGTGAAACAGACAGCATCTTCTGTTTATAGCTCATCAGAATGCAAAATGTGGCTATACAGATTATAAATGTATCTGTTTAACATGTCTTTTGTTCATTTAAAATGCATATTGTAAAATGTGCCAGGTATGGTTGTAATGAGGAAAGAAAACATGCAGATTGCTAAATATAATTGTTTAATGGATATTTATGCACTGTGTCATATCACTCAGCTCTTACTGTCATTTTTCTTGAGTAAATAGACAGCAATACACTTCATAAGACTGATTACTCTAAATAGATCTTCATCTGTCCCTTTTGTCCAGTATAACAATAATTTAGCCTATACTTCATTCAACACAAAGCAAACTACTATATTAATCGAATGGCATAAAAGATAGCTCACACACTCCTTTCAGCGATCACATTTGAAAAGATTCAATTCAATTCGATTCACCTTTATTTGTATAGCGCTTATACAATGTAGATTGTGTCAAAGCAGCTTCACATAAAAGGTCATAGTAAACAGGAACAGTGTAGTTCAGTTTGTAGTGTTTAAGTTCAGTTCAGTTTAGCTCAGTTCAGTGTGGTTTAATAATCACTACTGAGAGTCCAAACACTGATGAGCAAATCCAACGATGCGCAGCTCTATAGATCCTAATCCATGCAAGCCAGTGGCGACAGCGAAGAGGGAAAAAAAACTTCACTAATGGCGGAAGTGAAGAAAAAAAACCTTGAGAGAAACCAGGCTCAGTTGGGCACGACCATTGTAATTTCTCCGCTGGCCAAACGTCTTGTGCAGAGCTGCAGTCTCAGTGGTGGAGGCTGGAAGCTGGCCTCAGCGAAGATCAATTATTTAAGCATGCAAAAGTACAAAGTATAAAATATAAAGTATGATTATTTAGCACATGTGTTTTAGAGTACATTATGCTGTGTGTGAGCATCAAAGCAAAGTTAATTAATATTCAAGACTGTTCCAAATATGGTCAAAACTGAGCTTTTTATTCTAGGAGTGATTTTTGTGGTTATACATGAGGAGGTAAAACCATTTAGAGAGAATCATTACTTATCCCAAGCCATATATTGAATATGTAGGTATCATAGACCAAAAGAATAAGGTGCATGATAATGTTTTATGATACAAATTATGACCTTGATTTGTCCTCAGAAAATAGATGGGATTGTTGCATAATATAACCCTATGAGCACTTACACTGCAAAAAGGGATGTGTTAAAAATGACACATGTTGTGTAGAATTTTGACACATGTACGGAGTGTATTCAGGGACAACATGTTGTGTAGAATTTAACACAACAGATGTGTAAGTCATTTTAACACATAAAATGTGTTATGTAAATGACAAAAAAACACACAAATGTGTCATTTTAACACATTATGTGTAGATAAATGGGCAAATGTCTACAATTTGATGTGAAAACATTAAAATTTGTAAAACTTTAAAGCAAAAAAGACACGCTGCATGTATATTAGGTGTTTAATTATATGTAAATAACAAATAATACATTCACTTTAAATGTTAGCCTATATTCAGAAACCAGCTAATGGTTGCCAATTGATAGTATGCAAAAAAAACCCATCATAACAGAACATAGCTGTTGTAAGGCAATCAAACATGAATACACACTTTCAGTTTTGGTTATTGACACATCCTGAAAAATAGATTTTAGAGTAAATGTGATTGTAAAAACATTGATTTAAGGATATTACCTGAACACAATTTAAGGCATTCATTTTCAACTGCACAATAAAGTGGTATGTATTTAGTTACAGAATGCAACAAAAGTTCCAACAGAAAATACCACAAATGTGACTATTGTGCACTTATATTATATAATTAAAATTGACCTTATTATAAAATATAATTACACAATACAAAACCAAGTCTTAATGAAGTGGAACAATATACTCAGTCTTATTGAAGTGTAACAATACACCCAGGCTCACTAAGAATTCAATTGTAAAAGAAATTACATTGCTGGGTGAACTACTTTATAATCAGTTGAGGTAAAATTTCATTGTTTAATAACATAAGAGTAGTATAGCTACAGCATCTAGAGAAAACTGTTGACAGACTAACACATGGCAGACCGTTAACTGAAATAAATTGAAACATTACACTGTACACTGTTGAGAGAAATGGGTCTCATATCAGGACTGAATTAATACATTATAAGCATGTGAGAATGATTTCACCAAACACAGTCAATCTTAAGAGGCAGCACAAAGCCAGTTCTGCAAATATGGCCATGCACAGTGTGAGTGACATAAGCAGTGCTGTTCAAAGTCCTGTATGGGCATTCAGAGGTTTTGAAAAAGTTCAACTACCTTGGATTTCCTGTTGGTCGAAGCGGGAACATCATAGATATATTCAAGGAGAACACTGAGCTTAGCAGTGGTGGATAGGCCATACTGCACACACTCAATACTGCTTGAAGAGCTTGCCCACAGCGCATAGAGTTAAGCCCAATACATCTAATGGATGGAAAATATGACTAATATCTTGAATCGGAAAATGATTTTGTATTACACTAACATTGTTTTAAAAATAGAATCTGAAAGTAATCCTCAAATATTATGCACCAAATCATCCAAATTGGTGATGACCATAAATAAATTAGATTTAAAAGTATATCAAAATATAAAACAGCTATTTTAAATTGTACAATTCTTTTACAGAACTAACTTTTACTGGCAATCTTTCAGACAAATGCTAAGTCATATGAATACATTATTACATTTTGTCAGAAAGGCTGATTGAATTATAGATGTCTGCCTCACTAAAACACAAGCCTTTTGTCTAGATTTAAACCGAAAGAACGTGTCTGAATACTGAACATTTGGAGGAAAGCCTGTTCCAATGTTCGAGTTAAAGACTTGACCTTCTCCTGCTTTAGTTTTTTTTAAGAGATTAAAATTATGTCATAATTTACACACCTTTCACTTGTTTCAGACCTTTCTGAGTGTATATAATGAAGAAGTTGGAAATTGGAAGTCATTGAATTCTTAGTATTTTTTCTCCTAGTATGGATGTCAATGCCTGGTTTCCAACATTCTTCAAAATGTCTTGTGTTCAGAAGAAATAAACGCTTTATAAGCATTTGTTTTTGGGTGAACTGTGCCTTTTAATACCTGTATTTGAAGGTATCATCTGAGAATGTATTGTTCATAAAACTCGCTTACCATAAAAATTCTGTTAACTGAGCTAATCACGGAGGCTGGAAAAGAGCATGCAAGTAGCCCGTTTCTCAAGGTTATGTGGTTATTGGGGTCATAAAACCAGTGTCCCACCCTTAACTTGACATGTGAGTAATCATGCGTTCAAACTAGTCCAGACTCCAGGAGAATTTCAAGCAGGTCAGTCAGCGCTATAGTGAAATGGCAGAAGGGATAAAACGAGCATTTGGAAAGATCAGGCAAAATGTGTTTGAGGTGTTTGAGGATCTGCGTGTTAAAGAAGGGGAGGAAGGACAGACACAACGCAAAGGTTCAATTCAGAAGATGACGACACTGATAACAACAGGCTCAAAGGCCGAGGTGGACCAATCAAAGCTGAAACAGAGATCCAAAAGACACGGTAATCAATGATCTTTAATAACTGGAGCTGGCAGGCGATTGCGTTCTTTGAGGGCTTTCTGGAACCATCTTGATGTGTATAGTGTTTTATTGACATCAGTCCTTGCTGCTAGAAGATTAGAAGTTTGTGTTTCATGTTCCTTGTTTGTTTAGGCTCTTATTTCATAGCTTCTTGTTTTAGTTTGTTGTCATTTTGTAGTTCAGTTTCTTCAAGAGACCCTTATTTCTTTGTTAAATATATATTTTTAAATGCAGTTGAAAAAATTCTATTCATTGTTGACACCTTTTATTAATAGAGTTATTTTGATCTTTTATTACATTTTGTTATTTAATAACTTAAAAATAAACACATAACTATGGTACCCTGTATTTTCTAAATGTGTCCATATTTAATTCTAACATTGTTATTTTATTAAAATCACAAAACACAAAAAAAGTTCTCAGTATTTCAATCTTAAATGGCCATAATAGCAACTTACCTAGCACCTTTCAGCTAATAAAACTAAAAACATTTTGATGGCAAACAGATTGCCAGACAAAACAAGCTATACAATAACTTGTACACGATTATAGGATATATTACCAAAAAAATTGTATTTTTTTAGGGTAATGACTTCATAAAATATAATGACAGACATACAAATCTCAATGGAAGCTTTGAATGTGAATATGATGTGACAAAAAAATCTGTTGATTCATTACTTAAATTATGAACAGTCAGATTGACTGCTATGCTATTCTAGTAGTTAGGATTCTGGTAGTTCCAGTTTTAAATGTATTTTAAGGCCTGTGACTGTACGATTTCAAGTGAATTTAAACTATTCATTTCTGAACTTCAATGCTGTTAGACTCCACCGAAAACTATGAAGCGCTGTTTATTTCATTTTTATTTTTGTTCTATTGGTTTTATCTGTGCTTTAATATTTTGTATATTTTTAAATAACTTTGTATAATTTATGCTGCGCTCCTCTACATAATCATCCCAATCAATGTAAAAAAATTCCAAATAGAGCTACTTAAGTCACCTTGTGAAATTATATTCATAACGCCATATACAGTTAAAGTCAGAATTATTGGCTATATATTTTTTCGATAGTCTGCAGAACAAACCATCGTTATACAATAACTTGCCTAATTACCCTAACCTGCCTTAACCTAATTATCCTAGTTAAGCCTTTAAATGTCACTTTAAGCTGTATAGAAGTGGTGTTGAAAAAAAATCTTCTCTCCGTTAAACAGAAATTGGGGAAACAAATAAACAGGGGGGCTAATAATTCTGACTTTAACTGAATGTTGCAGAAAAACAAAATATTGAGATTATATTCAGAATATTCAGTTTTTTCTAATATCATGCAGGTCTAACTGCTTTGTAATGCTGTCAAAACTATGCTGGTTTACACAGATTCACATTTCCCATGCCAGAAAAGTAGTTGGCAATGTTCCTTTGAAAAGAAACGCTTTACACTTATGAACTCACAGTCCTGGAGACCACCATTGTTGTTCTGGTTGTCAAGTAGAAGTCCATGCTTATAGAATGAACATGTAATACTGTACATATGCATACGCATGACGTCACCATTTTCACAAAATCACTCTTTTGTAGTTTATACAGAGACAAATGGATTGTGTTCAAAACTTTGAAAGCCATTTCCAAAACATTGTTGTTGTGTTAATGAACAGCAAATTCACAAAGCCATCTATTATCAATTGAAGTTAATGTTGTGTAAATATACACTGTAAAAATGGCAGATTTTTTTTTCTAACAAATGCTTCTGTATAAACCTGTTACCTGGTTAAAAGTATTTGTTAAAATGAAAACTGAAAATTCTGTCATCATTCAGTCACCATTTACTTGTTTCAAACCTGTTTGACTTTCTTTTGCCTGATGAATAGAAAAGAAGTACAGGGTGTTTCAAAAAGAATACTACAACTCTCAGGTTGATGTCACTTGAATGTCTGGAAGGGGTCATATTGAACATCTATGAACTTGTTTTCTACTGAAAGTATTCTTCACATTGATTAATTACCCAAGCTTCCATCCTGTTTCTTTGAATAAATACAGATTTTCAAAGTTATTCTTTTTGAATCACCCTGTATTTGTTTCTCGCACTATGCTTGAAAGTTTTCTGATTTCTTCAAAATATCTTCTTATGTGTTTAACAGAAAAAAAAGAAACTTATACAAGTTTGTAACCACTTGAGTATGAGTAAATAAAAAAGAGAATTTGAGTGAATTATGATTATTATAAATAAAAGCACATTGACCTTCCCTCAATTCCCTGCATGAAACTTCCATTTTCTCTTCAGTTATGTACATTACATTTACATTACCTTTGGTCATTTAGCAGACGGTTTTGTCCAAAGGGACTTACAATTGAGAATTCAGTGGAATTTAGTAATACAGTGATTCAACAAGAAGATGCAATACACACAAAAAGTGCTAATTATACAAAAGAACTGATTGTGCTTAGAAAAATTAGTGCTAGTGTAAAGGCTGATTTATACTTCTGCGTCGAGTGATGGGTGTCACCCACAGTGCCTGCCTTGTGTGTAGCTGTGCATTTATAGTTCTGCATGCTGTTTCTGTTGTTCTGCAATAACACTTCTAAAACGCTAGCTGGCAATACATTTTTATGTTCCTCTGTGTTGAGTTTCTTCATGGATATTTAGTTTTTTCTGAACACTACAAATAGCTAAAACTCCCTCATTCAGAGAAAACCGGCATACGTGCAACGGCTTTAATCATAAGGTAAACACAAAACAAAAGATTCTATCTGGGGCTCCTTTACCGGACTGGACACTTGTAAACACTCAGCTCTCAGCACCACCCATGCTCGTCACCGGTACCAAGCCGACCAATCACAAAGCTTGCGCTACGCTTCATTTACATTTTGGCCTAATCCCAATTCTATCCCTTAGCCCTTCCCCTTACCACTACCCCTCATTTTGCACGTTCCTGTGAAGGGGTAGGGGCCTTCCAATTCTCTTTAGCTAAGGGGAAGGGCTAGATACTCCTTGAGACAGAGAATTTTCAGGACAACACTCGAAACCAGGGGGTAAGAAAATTTCCCAAAATACACCTGCCACAGTAGCAGCCACAGTATAGCTGCACCCGGAAGAAAGTAGATCCACAAACTAGTATTTTTTTTTCATTATTACGAATTCTTACAACAAACAAGCATGTTTGAATTTATTCATAATGGCGTTCATGTTTTACCGCCATGATTAAAAAACCCCCGCTAAAATAAAAACCGCTAAATTTTGCTGTCTGTAATCCACAATAATAACTCCTGTATAGCAGTGCCACAACATTCTGACACTCAGTGACACTCAAATACACTGTCAGAAAAGTCTAGTTGCTGGGAATGAGATTTTTAGTGTCTGCTATAATGTTAATTTTGTTTTTGGTGTGTTTACATAAATGAATGTGGCCACTGTGTAAATGCACAGTACTGTTACAATCTTATTGCCATATTATATTGTTATGATAACATAATATATCACAATATTATATATTATATCATAATATTCAGTGATTTCCTGAAGATAAATACCAAAAAATAAAGCAACTGGAATAACTACAGCATTCGCGATCGTCTGATCTCATATGAAGCAAAAGCTCATGACATATGATGACGTGTGCAGGTGCTGTAGTGCTGTCCCATTTCTTAGGGGTAAATTTTGAAGCCCTTCCCCTTCACACTCGGTTTTAAGGGCCAAGGGGAAGGGGTAGGGGTACAAAAATAGAATTGGAATTAGGCCTTTTGAAAGATGCGCGTGTCAGCGTCTGCTACGGCATGGGCTATGCAACCGCACGAAGGCTGTGCTGATGCATCCGTGTGTGCTTGAGGCAGAATTATAAATTAACCTTTAGGAGGGTGAAGGTTTTTTTTTTTTTGAGAGATGGAGAGTAAGAGAGTTTCTACAGGTGGTTTGTTAAGCCCGCTCACCTATGTTAGGCACACCTCATAAATGCACAATGTTTTTTTTGTACAATGTTTTTATTTTTTATTTGTGTGTTATGGAACGATTGTAAAAATGTGTAAAAAACATTTTGCTTTACCATAAATTTGACAGATTATATTTAATTTTTTTTTTACAGAAAGTTCATTCATGTTGAAATTAAGTCTATTCTAATTAAAATCTATGTTCTCTTCCAGCTCCAGATGGAAAAGAGGGCAGCAAACGGCGATCGGAGCGTGATTCCAGCCCTGTTCCTGAGCCTCAGTGTGAGAAAAACTGCGGCTGTATGTGCCACCACCAAAGGCCTGGCATGAAGCTCATATGGGTGCCAATAAGCGAGCAGAGCGACGAGGAAGAGGAGGTCCTGTCCAGCAGCACGGAGGATCAAAACACAAGTCTAGCAGAAGCAGAAAGCGAAGAGACGTCCAAAGAGGAACCGGTGTCTTTCAGTCAACCATTAGACGTAGTGGAGACCAAGCAGGAGGAACCTCAAATGAAGAATTTTCTGGTGGCTCGTAACCTCATAGAACAGCAGCTGAGGAGGAAATCAGACCCGGGACCTCCAGCACTGATCACCTCTGTTATCCCGTTTCCTCAGACTCCTATAAACGTTTCAAATGCCCAGACGCTAGAGGTTCCAGAGGAATCAATCTATGATATTAGCCTGGAGGTGGTCACTCCACCCAGACCTCAAAAACATGCAGACACAGGGACTGGCAAGGACAGCCCTCCAGCTATTCCTCCCAGAATGCCTTTGGATAACAGGTGTCCTCAAATTATTCTGCCTCCCTCTTTAGCACGTCCTGCTTCGCCTCTGATGCCCCCCAAAAAGCGCAGCCCACCTGCCAGTCCTCGACTGCAGAGAACGCCACCGCCTCCCCCTCCAGCCAAAACCTATGAGAACGGCAGACGCTTCAGCAACTACTCACTCAAGTCTATAGGTACATATTACAGGCATTTAAAGGCAGTGTATAGTTAAAATGCATGTCTCATAGTCAAGGAACAGTTCACCCAAGAAGATTATTTATGTTGACTTGAGAATGTATACTCTGTCCTATTACTACTCTGTCCTCGAAAACAAAAACGTATCTCCTCCTAGGCCGTTCATGCTACAAGGCCCAAATTTGGTCAAAATGTGCCTTCTGCATTCAAGATTGTTGCTATATCTCCTCATGCCAATCAGATTTATTACATTTTAATAATCCAGGCATATAAAAAAAGTTATACGAGCCCCAGATTTGGCCAAAAGCTGTATTCTGCATTAGATTTTGTTTCTATAAATCTTCAGGTTTATCAGACTCATGGTTTTTCAATAAATTATTTTTAAGCATTATTTTTCTCAAAATATGGCAAACCACAAACTCCATGTCTTAAGCCTGATTTATATTTTCATCAGCTGCCTCGGGAGTCCGGCAAGCCAACCAAGCCCTGTAGGACTTCTTCTTCAGCTTGACAGCATACCTCACTTCCAGTGCACTGATGGACACCCTTATACTTACATGGTGTTTGTTATGGACAAACTGTGATTAGCACAGAAGTCCAATAAAAAACACCACTCAGATTCAGATCAGGGAGGCTGTTCCTCCCAATCATACCTCTCCAGGTATCACTGTCATTACCCACATAGGCATTGAAGTCCCCCAGTAGAACAATGGAGTCCTCCACCTTCCAGCACCCCTTCAACTCCAAGAAGGCCGGGTACTCTGCAGTGGTGTTTGGTCCATAGGCATAAACCACAGCGAGAGACCTATCCCTCACCCGAAGGCACAGAGAGGTGACCCTCTCGTTCACCGGGCAAAACTCCCAACACATGGCGTCTGAGTTGGGTAGCTATAAGCAAGCCCACACCAGCCCGCCGCCTCTCACCATGAGCAACCCCAGAGTAGAAGAAAGTCCAGCCCTTCTCAAGAAGTTGAGTTTCAGAGCCCCAGTTGTGCGTGGAGGTGAGCCCAACTATCTCTAGTCAGTAACGTTTCACCTCTCGCACAAGCTCGGGCTCCTTCACTACCAGTGAGGTGACATTCCATGTCCCAAGAGCCAGTTTCTTTGCCTGACGATCGGGTTGTTGTGGTCCTAACCTTCGACCACCACCTGTTCCACAATGCACCGGCCCCTTACAGCTTCCCCTGCAGGTGGTGGGCCTGTGGGAAGATGGTCCCACATCACTCCATCGGGCTAAGCCCGACCGGGTTCCATGGGAAAACCCGGCCACCAGGCGCTCGCATACGAGCCCCAACCCCAGGCCTGGCTCCAGGGTGGGGCCCTGGCTGCGCCATACTGGGTGACGTCACGGTCCTTGATATTCTTGTACTCTTAAGGGGTTTTTGAACCGCACTTAGTCTGACCTGTCACCTAAGACCTTTTTGCCTAGGGAGACCCTAACAAAGGCATTAGCCCCCGACAAAATAGCTCTTAGGATCATTCAGGCACTGAAACCCCTCCACCACGATAAGGTGGCGGATCATGGAGGAGAACTTTAAACCAATGCAAATTGAACCAATTAGAGTCTCATCAATTAGAGTCAGCTGTCGCGCCATGGCACATTTGCTATTTACATAGCGCACTTTGTAAGTGGAAAAACTGAATGCTTCACTAGCGAGAAAACAGTTAAACAAACCATCTGCACACAGATAAAGAAGAAGCCTCCTCTATTCAGCTTCTTTACTTTCTCCTTGTCTTTACTTTTACTCTTCATTTTATTCCTTTACTTTCGTGAATAAAGAAACAGTGTTGTACACACTCCACTGAAGACATCAATTAGCATACATATTTAATGTTGTTTGTTATGCGCAAAGATTTGCTTCAGAACTATTTCTAAATTCAGTTCTAATTTCCAGAAAACTAATAAATGAACAATAATAACGAAGTGTGGTCAACAAACTGAGTAATATCCAAAGACACGTCCTATTTTTATGCCACATATGCATACGTCTCAAAAATCCAACAGGTGGACAAATCTAAACATGTTTTTATTAAAACAAAAATAAATATTCATATAATAAATAATACTGCTAATAAGAAAAACATTATACTAGTGCAAATCATCATTAATGAATTAAAAAAAGGCATGGAGGCAGTGGTTTTATATTTATGTAGAAAATAATAATTTTTGTAACATTTTAATACTTAATTTTTTTCATATGTAAAGATATTTGTGTACTGCTGTACATCCTGTGTAAATTAAACATTGTGTAAGCGTTTGAACATGCTTGAGCGTATAATGCTCTCTGCGCTGGATTTTAGACCAACTTTTAGATGGCGCAGGCTATTTTAGTTCCTCAAAATAGCAATGCGCCAACAATGCGCCTTAACACACCTCCTTTTTCAGACCGGCAATGAAAATTCCTGTTGCGCTAGTCTGAAAATGGCAACAAACCGTGGCGTACACATCTTGCGCCTTATTGTACCAGGTGTATGATAGGGTTCAGTTGCTCTGTTAATGTGGATTATTTAAATAAGTGTGAACAAAATGATCAAGACCACTGAAAATATAGATGTCTCTCTGCTTCCAGAGAAACTGGAAAGGTTCAACTGAAATATGATCACATCATGGACAAAAAGTTACAGTTTACATCAGAAAGCATTTTTTTTTTCAGAAGATCTTCATTTGTGTTTGACAGAAATTACTGGTGCCATTTTTGCACACATGCAACTAGTGTGTTTGGTTTGACATACAACATTGTTTTAAATGTTTGGTGAGATCTGTTGCTCGGTATACATCATAAAAGCCATTTTAGATTGTGACAGTGCAAACAATGAACGAATCAAGAAAAAACATGACTTATTCTTGTTTGGTTTGGAGTTTTGGACAAAACTAAACTACATGTGTGGACACAGTCAAGACAGCTTAAGTGTTTTAGACTTATCGTTGTTGATTATATCTTTGTGTCTATTTCATGGTACTTCATTTTTCGTTTTTTGTCTTTTCCAACTATCAACAGATGAGAACGACAGCACAGATGGGGAAAAGAGTGGATCCAGTGAGAAGTAATTTCCCCCATCCTTTCTTCTCACTTCGCTTTTAAGCTTTACTATTGTAGTCACGCAATTGTTATCTTTTAAAATCTCAATTTCTGTTTCAGCATCAGACCTCCACGAATCGCTACACGTCGGCAAAAGTCTGTTGATCTGGAAGCTGAAATGTCTGATGGTATAATTCTTTCTGGCTAAACAATTTTCTAATTTCTATAGTCAAATCTGGCATCAAAAGATTTGTTTCATATGATAATATATGTGCAATATGGAAGCAAAACTTCACAATAATTACATTTTAGAGCTCTTCATTTATTGCCATATTTTCTGGCCCTTACAGAGCTGTATCAGTTTTACACAGAAACATATGTACACAAGGAGATCAGGAGGACGGTGTGTCGCAACATCAGTAAGACCAGCGCAGACTTCCAAATGAGCTCACAAATCACCATCAGCCCAGAGAAAGGAGAAAAGGGTCCCAAATCCAGTGAATCCCAAAGTCTTAAGCAGAACAATTTATGGCGTGAACAGTCAGTAGTCCGAGATAGCGGCGTCCTGGAAAAATTGAGCCCAGAAGAGTGCAAGTATCAGGAGGTAAGTAGATATGTGCTGGAGAACGTTTTTTTCAGTCTTAATCCCAGGTGAAGGCAGCATTGGACACTTTTTATGTTTTGCTTGGGGTTAACAATGAATCCTGGGTATGCTCATGTTTTACACTGCACAATCAGTGTTTTACTATGACTACTACTTAAGTATCTACTCCATTTGAATTTAAATTTACAACACGACCGTTAGAAAAGTATGTTCTACCTTGGATGTGCTATATTAAATATTTGTCATTATGATGCGATTCTATTTGCACACGTTTTCTTAACCCTTATGTACTGTTTAATTTAATTAAAGCACATTTATTTTTTTCATTTACACAAGATTATTTGTGACAATTAATGTTGCACACCCAGTTTTTTTCTGAGGCACACCCAAATTTTTTTTTTGTCACATTAGTAAATTAAAGGGTTAATAAATGATTACAGCTCAGATTAATGCATGTGTTTAAAAGTTTGTTTTGTGGCAACTATTCGGATAATAAGTTGGCTACTTACATGTTCTAACATGATTTCATTTTGATAAATTGGTGAAGTACATAGACTGTCTTTTAGATGAGAACCAAAGTAAGCGGTATGAAAAATTATAAAAGCAATGAAGTAAATAATAATAATGATTAATATGAAAAATTAGGCTTACCATTAGCTATTTCAGCCTGAGCACACCCACTTTCATCTGATCTAAGAAGCAAAGCAGTGTTGATCCTGGTTAGTACTTGGATGGGAGAACAGAGAGTAAGCCAATGAAAAGTGAGTGAGTGTGGGAAAAATGAGCTATTGCTGCACATGTAAAGATTTAACATTTTTCTGTTAATGGCATTTGTTAATACCTTTGTTTTCTTTTTTCTATGTGTGCAGAGCATGTTTGAGGTGATTACATCAGAGATGTCATATTTGCGATCTCTGCGTGTGCTAACAGAGCATTTTGTGGAGTCAAGTGAACTGAACGAGACGCTCATTATCATGGACAAAAAAACCCTCTTCTCAAACATTATTCGCATCCAAGAAGTCAGCGAAAGGTGAGTGCCTTACAGTGTGCAGTAATGACATTTACAGTTTAGATATGCTGAAACAGCACTTCCTCAGCGGCACAAATTAGTTTCCTTTATATAAAGAAACCCCATAGACTACATTTGCAATACATTTTAATGTAATGTTTTAATGTTCGCCAGGTGTAACACATCGGAATTTGCTGAGATGGCAGCGTTTGATGTTAATCATATTAAAAAGTCTCAGGATGAATCAACTTAAAGTCCAGTGCTCTGAAAAATGCAGTATTTCCTGTTAAACAAGTTCTCTACACATTCCTCTTGTCTATTGACACTTGCTTGCAGGTTTCTGAAGGACCTGGAGGAGCGTCTAGATGAGAATATAATCATTTCTGACATCTGTGACATCATCCATTATCACGCTCAACATCATTTCCCGGCGTACATCGACTACGTTCGCAATCAGATTTATCAGGAAAAGACCTACAGTAATCTAATGTAAGATGCTCATATGTCAACACTGAAAAACAAAGACTCATACATATAAAAAAATGTATACAGTAGTTAACATTTCAAGTGTATCAGAAAATCTTTTCAAAATTGTCCTTTGACAGGAATGAATGCTGAAATGGAAAGTGAAAGGTGTTGATCCACTTCAAATGTTGACTACTGTATTTAACTCACTGACTAACATCTGTCACAGGCAAACAAACACTCAGTTTGCAACAGTGATCACCCGACTGCAGGAGTCCCCCAAGTGTCAACGACTGCCCTTCATGTCCTTTCTGCTGCTTCCCTTCCAGAGAATCACGCGCATTAAAATGCTCATCGAGGTGAGGGAATGATTGACTTATTAATGGACAACAGGCAGGTTTACAGAAGTAATAATCCCATTTACAAGGAAAGAACCACTGTTTTTCTGTGCCCCATGATGCTTATGGGTTATGGGAGATCCCATAACTGATCAATTTCAAGACTTTAAACTAAATAATAAACTGGGCAAAATTAAGTGTCACTCTTCACACAGTTCATCCATCAAATATAAAAGGTCTTGTGAATTGCTTTTGAATGTGCATAAAAATGCAGCCCCAGATTGATGCTTTCTCAGTTATTTGCCAAGGCTTGGGATCAGAAAAGAAAATTGATTAAGAAGATGGTCAACGATTGGAGTATGATTGGAAATTATGCAACACACATAAAGAAAATAACAGACAAATGGCATGGGTAGATTTGGAGCAAGTCCACAATCATTGAGAAAATGTACTGCACAATGCTAAGACCAGTAATGTGTAATGGCAGTATAGTGTACAATTCGGCATCAGCATCTTTGCTTGGGAAATGAGATGGAATAAAATATCAGTTCAAAAACAGGAATATGGAGCCTCCCACACATAATAATTCTCAGTCTCAGTGCTAAGAATAAGAATGCAAAGAATGTTTAGAAATATAAAACACCTAATGATTGTGTCCACTAGTTGAGAAAACCGAGACTCTTCCAGTTAAACGTTCAAGAAACCCTGGAGTACGTTTTCGAGATTTTAACAGATTTGCGTTTGTTGAGCATCAGTTAAGACATCGTTAGCTTTAATTGTGGGGAAAACTAGATAATTTTGAGCTTTTGTCAGCTAATTTCAGCTTCTGGGTTTAAAATAATTATTAGGACTGGATCAAAATCTGTGACGTAGCGCAAAACTGCAAGTGGAGTGATGATGCGTCTGTTTCTCAATATTATTCATAGCTGAGTTTTCTTATCCTATGAGAGGAGCCTGCATCTTAATTATTCATAAGACCGCGTGCTTTCCGAAGGCCAAGCTGTGAGACCTAGTGATTAGGTGAGACAAGGGTCGTATGCGTTTGTTTCCATGATCCATGGGGTTTGTTGCATGTTTTTCCTCGCAATGCTGTCTTGGCTGATACAGCAAAGCTGTTGGTTTGCAGCCAGCATTTTTGTCCGGAGAGCTGTATGAGAATTGGAGAGTGGCGGACTTTGTCTTTTATCAGTGGAGTTCATTACCATTAGGTTACCATTGCTACCCACTGTCTGCATTTAGACGAGAATTGAGGAGGAGAGAAATCCTTTTTATATAAGCACGATTACCTGTATAATGATATAACAAATTGTGGTTATGTGTAAATGAAATTACGAATAACAAATGTAGCAGGGCATTACATTACTTTGCATTTTAACTTTGTAAACTATAAAATCATGGGTCTCCTCATGGTTCGCGTCTCATGTTGTGAGCCAACTGCCAGTTGCTCGATTCACTCTTTTCCCCCTGCACTGTCAGCCACGCCCACTCCCTCTGCTCACAGCGCTGCTCCACGCCCATCTCAGAGCATTTTTTGAACATTTTCTGAGGTAGACTTGAACTGAAAAAGGGGATTTCTTAGCCCTTTAAAGAAGAACTGAAAAACTCTTGGGAGAATGAGTAAACTGCACAAATAATAGTAGTTTTGGATGGATTGCTGATGTATATGCCAAGAAACACCATGACATTAACAACATTAAAATAAGTCCTACAGTGGCGATTCCTGCAGTGCTTCATTGGCCATTTCTAATGCCAGTTGTTAATCTGTATAGTTAATGAAGAGGAATGATGTCTGTCTGAAGATATCAGCGTGGCACAGTACAGTATATGAGACACAAATATTTAATAATACTTCAGTCTATACTGACTGACTGGTCCCATTACATGGCAGCATCATGATGTTAATGAAGAGTTTTTTCTATAAACAGATATCATGTTTTATGTTGAGCATTGAAGAGTACATTTGCAAAAAACATGGTTTATAGAAATGACTAAAACTGGAGATTTTTTTCAGAAATCATGTTTTTACATTATGTATTGAATATTTCAAATGCAAATAAACTAGACTTATGAAAAAAATTACGTGAACAAAAAATGTTATTAACCTCTTCATATATCATCTATTTAAAAGAGATGGTTGCAATTTTACTGGCCATCTGATAGATGAAAACACAATGAAGAGATATAATACAATATTCCAAGTCCAGCTCGATATCTGCATTAAATGTTTTTTACTGTGATTAAAGAGATCATCTTCAAGATAGGATGTTCTGTATGAAACTTGAACAAAATTTATACTAAAATGAAAGAGAAATAAAAGTTTATACAGGAGTAGAGGTGGAAGAGAAGCTGATTTAAACTTGCTCAGAGAAACGCTGTTTCTGTCAATCATTGTTTACTTCACTAATCTTGATCGAATATGCCTGTTGATAGAAGGTTAGCGAGGAAATGTTATACTCCCATGTAAAAGTATTTTGTAGTATTTTCAAAATACAAAATAGAATTGTGGCTGCTGTATTTTGTAGTTTATTTTGATACAAGAAAATGTTGGTATTTTATTTTAAAATACATTTCAATGTATTTTTGCTTATCCCTGCATATACTTATACATACAGAGCTCTGCATAAATGAGGACACCCCGTTTTTTAAATATTTTTTTTATTTATTTCTCAGTCAATATAGGTCAAATATCTTGCTTTATTTGAACAAAACAAATTTGATAAAATAACATTTTAGTCACTAAACATCTTTTGAAATAGAAACACAATACATTTAAAGTGAAATATAGCAAAAAATTACAAACTGTATTTTTTAGACAAATGTTTTTGCTTTTCTTGATCCTATTTTTTAATAAAATATATATATATATATATTTAATATTTTTCCTTAACATATAAATTTGGGTGTGCTTATTTTTGGAATGTTATCATAAATTATATTGTTAAATTAGCTACAGATTTGACTTCAGTACTTACGAACGTATATGCAAGAATATTGTATAGCATCTGATAAAAAATAATTATAATAAAAAATATATTTATAAGGGGTGTACTCATATATGCAGAGCACTGTATATACATTTTACATATGTGAAATAAAAATGATATATTAGTACTGGATTTTTTTGTCTTTGTAATATTCAAAAATAATTAGAGAAAAAGTACACAAAAAGCAACAGAACAGTCAGTTAATCATCATAATTATTTCTTCATCTCCCTAACTCAATTTAATAATAATGCCAGCCATATTTACACTGTCTTGTAATTGTATTTTGTCTGATTTTCTGATATTTCTGATTTTCATAGCTGCAAATCAAAGTTTGTTATGCTGTGTTTCTCATCCCGGCTGGTTGGTTTGTTTCATACGACTTGTTTCAACCAGCGGAGCAAAAAATTAGTTCATTGTTTTTGTCTCCACAATTATTTATGCATTGCAAACCATAACCTGCATGGTATATGCACATCATACAGATTTTCCCTTTTCTCTCAGAACATCCTGAAGAGAACGGCTGTCGGGGCGGATAAGGAACAAACCGCGTCTAAAGCTCTGGACTCTGTGTCCAAGGTAAACATCCCAAGGTCAAAGTAAATGATGCGCCCTGTTTTTTCCTCTTATTATGAAGTCACTTCTGGCCCGCCGTTTCATGATCAGACTGGACCTCATTGTTCCTGAAATAGCCTGTTAGAGAGGAAAGATAAAAGGAAAATCAGAGTGGAAAACAAGGTTAAATCCTGGTCTTCTGACTACAAATGACATTTTTACACATTATATAAGCCTGCTGTCTTGTTGGTGTAAAAAAAAAAAAGCTAGCAAAGTGAATTTCTAAGCTGTAGGCAAATTCAGAATCCATTGAGTCCTTCAATTATTATTTTTTGTTTTTAGGAAAGAAACAAAAAGTGGTGTTGTGTTGTTGTTCATTCGGATTCATTTGTGTGCATTAAAGGAATGCTTTGCTGTAGCTTCATAATATTTATGGCTGATTTGTGGTCACATAGGATTTTAAATAACTTGTCACTACTGTCCTGACAGATTATTGAAGAATGTAATACTCAGGTTGGAAAAATGAAGCAGATGGAGGAACTGATTCAGATTAATGGTATGCTGGAATTCGACAAACTAAAGGTGAGCTGCTGATTTACTGTAATTAATTAATGGCATGCATTAATGGTGCATTTGGTTCCAGTAGGGTTAAAAAAGTTAATAAAAAATTAGGGCTGCACAATATATGGTTTTAACATCGGTATCGAAATGTGTGCATCTGCAATAGTCACATCGGAAGACATGCAATGTTGATTCTGAAATAGAGTTGACCAGGAGCCACAGAACACATGTGATTTGTAGAGTTCACATGTGTTTTTAAAGCATTTCAAGAAAGTTTATGTTGACAATTATGATGTTTGAAGGTGTAACAATGATTTATTTTATGTAATTGTACAGAATTCATATGATTTTATGCAACAAATTTTTTTTTCCTTATTCAGAATATTCGTCTTTGTTACATTTCAAAGCGAAAAGAATATTATTTTACTTAACACATTGGCAGATAATTTAGCTTGTTTTAGGGAAAAAAATAATAAATTTCTTCTTAAGGTGAAACAAAACAATATTTTACTTGATCTAAGAATTTTTAGATTTTTGGACTAGAAACTGGACATTTTTTTGCATTGAGATTATTCTATTTTTGTACCTAATTACTGTTAGACTCACCAGAAAAACGCCAAATAGTATCTCTATCCAACCATCTTTGCATATCACAATATTTATCGCAGAAAAGTCAAATATTGCGATATCAGATTTTTCCAGTATCGTGCAGCCCTATTACAAATTAGCTTATCAATTGCAAAACTTTAAAACCTCATGTAGTCCGGCATGATTTGAGAATGTCTTTCTTTCTTTCTTTCTTTTTCTTTCTTTTTCTTTCTTTCTTTCTTTCTATATTTATTTACCAGTATTATCTGAAACATATTACTTATTTTTGTAGCATTTTTATGTCACTGTTTAAATTTATACATCCTTTGTAATAGTGGTAATAGCTAGGTAATAGTATAAGAACTTTTTTAAAATTGTTAACTCTTTGGGCTCTATTTTAACTATTTAGGCACAAAGTCTAAAGCACATGGCATAAAAGTATTAAGGGCGTGTGCAAATCTACTTTTGCTATTTTGAAAATGCTGTCTGCGCCCTGGTGAATGGTCTAACAGGGTTGTGCTTATTCTCCTAATGAGTAATGAGTGTGTTTTGAGCATAACGTTCATTAAACCAATCAGAGTCCATTCCCTTTAAGAGTCAGTTGCGTCACGCCGTGGCGCATTTGCTATTTACGTGGCGGACTTTGTAATTGAAAAAAAAACTGAACAGTTCACTAGTGAGAAACAGTTAAACAGACCATCTGTGTGAGGATAAATAATGAGCCTCCTCCATTCGGCCTCTTTACTTTCTCTATACTTTACTCTTACTCTTTACTTTACTCCTTTACTTTCTTGGATGAGGAAACGGTACGCACTCCACTGAAGACATCCATGGGCCTACATATTTAATTTAGTTTGTTAAGTGCAAAGATTTGTTTCAAAACTGTTTCTAAATTCAGTTCTAATTTCCAGCAAATGAATAACTGAACAATAATAACAAAGTAATAAATAATAAAAAACTGAGTTATATCCAAACATACGTCCTATTCTTAAGGCTGATTTATACTTCTGCGTCAAGCGCACACATACGCTACGGCGCAGCCTACGCGTGGACGCATAGCCCTCGCCTCTCAAAAAATGTAACTACATGTCGCAACGAGCTGTAGTCCAAGCTCTGTGATTGGTCGGCTTGGTAGCTCTGACGAGTGTGGGCGGGGGTGAGAGCCATGCGAGTCCGTTGGATCGAGTGTTTACAAGTGTCGAATCCTGTGAAGGAGCTCCAGATGAAAAGTTTTGTTTTGTGTTTACTATATGGGTGAGGTTGTTGCACGTCCACTGGTTCCTGCATGAACATGAGCAAGTTTGAGCCACATTAAATCCTGTACATTAAGGAAGCATTCAGAAAAAAACAAACACCAGCGAAGAAACTCGACACTGAGGAACATAAACACCTCACTGCCCGCTAGCATTTCGGAAGTGTTATCGCAGAGAAACACAAACAATGCACAGAAGTATAAATGCACGGCTACGCACATTGCATGCACCATGGGTCGATCACTCGATGCAGAAGTATAAACCAGGCTTTATGCCCCATATGGTGATGCATACGTCTCCAAAACCTGACAGATGGACAAATCTAAACTTGTTTTTATTAAAACAATTATAAATATGCATATAATAAATAATACTGCTAATAATAACATTATACAAATGCAAAATGTCATAAATAAATTACGCAATGTGTATTTTGGACCTCTGTGCTGCTCAAAGGTGCAGTCTATTTCAGTTCCTTAAAATCGCAACGTGCCAACAATCCACCTCAACACACCTCCTTTTTAGACCGTAACATCCATGAGTCCACAAAGTGTCACAAATGGATTTGCTATTTAAACAACGTGGTGCAAAACGTGAAAATTAGGGTTGTGCTGGTCTGAAAATAGCAACAAATCGTGCCAAACACGTCTTGCGCCTTATTGCGCCGGGTTTATGATAGGGCCCATAATCTTGATGAATTTTCATTTTTGAGTGAACTACCCTTTCCCTGGTTGTACATTTTGCTGGGAGTTATTAAATTCTTTTGTTGCACTTTTTAAAATTGTTCACTATTACTTTTGACAAATGTATAATATTCTTGACAAATAAAAAAGTATTTTTAAAAAAATAATAATTTTATTCGAAGCTTTTAAATGTTGGCGTACATATAACCATCTCATTAAAAGCCAAATGCACTAAATAAATTAAACATAAACATTTAGAACATTTTATTGTATTAAATATGCAGTATATGGGTATGTTTATTATTTGAGATATTGTCTAATCATTGATATATATCATATATTCAGGCAGTGCCAATTATATCTCAAACACGTTATTTGGAGAAACAAGGAGAGGTGATGGAAGTAAATAAAGGAGGAACGTTCCTGGGCAACCTGCGCCCCAAATTCAGCCCCGTCTACCTCTTCCTTTTCAATGACCTTCTTGTCATTGCCACCAAGAAAAGGTAAAAAGCTGGAAAAACTTGTCTGTGTTTTCCTTTGAACTTTGTTTCTTTCATGCCGGTTTAAACTAATTCTTTGAGCATACATCAGGTTTATATGTGCAGTGCCCTCCACTGATATTTTGGTAAATATTTGTAATAAAAAAAGGCCTTTAATTAACTTTTGCAGAAAATCTAAACAAAATAGCTCTACTTTCATTAAGGGTAAACAAATGGCAGCACAGTGCACTATCAAAAAACTTGGTTGATGGTACGTTTGTTGAATGAAGTTACATTGCATCTACATGCCAACTAATTCTCATTAGATTATAAGTAGACTGTTAGGTTGGGGTTAGTGTAAGTTGACATGTACTTGCAAAATTTCTCATAGTCAGTTAAATGTCTGTTTAGCAGCAGTATCAACAGATATTAAGCAGACAGTTTACTAATACTCAAGTGGACCATCAAAATAAAGTGTTACCAAAAGAAAACATCTTTGTTAACAAAAAATATGTGGCACAATTAATGGCATCCCTGTGAACAAACACGTTACATTGTTACGTTTTTATAGTATACCACATTGACTATTAAAGTAAGTTGTTCAACCATGACCTCCTTTTACACATGGCTTTACATATAAGGAAATATATTGGCAAAACTCCCTCAGGCATTCATCACACATGAGTAAGAGCAAAAAAAAATGTTGTTGAACTTCATAAAAATAAAAGTGATTATTAGAAAAATGGCAAAAACAAATATTAAAAAAATTGAAAAAATGTTTCAAAAAGTATCCAAATCTGCCGTCATCAATCATCTTCAGTTTTTTTTTCAATTAATATTTTGAGCAAAAGATTGAAAGGTTAACCATTAAGGACCAAGTCGAGCTCCAATATTAGTGGAGGGCAATGTATTACTTTTTTATTGTCTTTTTCTAGAAGTAGCGTGCTTGATTTCATTTAATGGACTTTGATTTCTGAATAGGACTGTACTAATCTACTTGTGTCTCTGTGTGCTGCAGTGCTGAGCGGTATGTGGTGCTGGATCATGCCCATCGTTCACTGGTCCAGGTGCAGTCGTATGAGAACTCAGCTGTGCCCAACATGGAGCACTGCTTCTGTCTGACGCTGCTGGAGAACCACCAGGGACGACAGATGGAGAGAATCATGAAGGCTCCCTCACAGTGCGTGAAGTTATAAATAAACCTACAGTATACTATTCATTTGATTCATCCATTATATATTTTTTGTCTGCATATTTTTAATTGATTGTATTATATATATCATGTATATATATATATATTACAAATGCAATATATTAGCTATTAGGGCTGCAAGATAAATTCTGCTGTAAATATTGCGAAATGTATACACTTTCACAATACTTAGGTACAGAAATTGAATAATCATAATGCCAATATGCTTTTCTTACTTTGCCTTGTCTGGTTTTGGGGGTCTCCAACAACAGGCTAATATGCATGTCAAGGTCAAAAAACTTTTTTGTTATTGCATAAATCGTAAATATTCCATATAAAAAATTTAATTCAAGTCTTTGCTATACCTCCAAACATCATAATCTTTCGTGCTTAAATGTTTTAAACTTGAAATGCTCAGTCACAGGCCTTAACTTTTAGCTGTGATAATACAAATTGCATGTGTTCTGTAGCTCCTGGTCAACTATATATATATATATATATATATATATATATATATATATATATATATATATATATATATATATATATATATATATATATATATATATATATATATTTATATATATATAAACACAAAAGCTCTTTCAGATTTTGGAAGAGCCCTTATTTTGCATTAAAAAAGGTCATATTTTGGTTTTGGGGGTCTCCAACAACAGGCTGATATGCATGCAAGGTCAAAAAACACTTTCATTGTCTTTCATTGTCTTTCATAGCGAAGCTAATCTGCGCTGATTAGACTGATGACCCAGTCTATTGCGATTTGGTCAAATGTGTCTAGCATGAGACAGAGAGAAATGCCCACCACGGCTACAGTATGAAGTAGCAGAATGTATGTGAGAGCCCAGTGCAGGAATTAAATAAAGCAATGCAGTTAAACACCAGCATATTACTCTACTCTTAACCCCAACCCCAAGTAATAACGACACGCATTCAGTAATAATCCACGCAGTGGCAAAAGCTGAACTATTTTGAAAACTGGCAGCGCTGCGCGTGTGAGGAACAGCTGATGGTGGCCATAGCAAAGGCAAACAGCAGAGGATCACGAGTTCAGAAACGCATTTAAATCGGTAAAGGAAGAAGCACGCATCACGTTTTTAATGTGGTTTTGCGTTCACATTTTACCGGAACTGGAACTACATATTAGGTGATGTACCGCATCGACGTCGGTGCGATCAAGCAGAAGATTCAAGCCCAGCTCGATTCGTTTATTCGACTCCGAGTCAACTATTTCGCTGAAGAATCAATAGTTTCGAACATGGTGCACTTTTAGATTTAAACCTCAGCTGGATGTTTTTATTCACTTAGAGCTGTGTCACACACTGCATGGAAGCTCATTTTCAAAAACCCATAATAGGAACTCTATAAATCTGATTGACAAATATTGCTGTGGTTTATATATATATATGTATGTATATGTATGTGTGTATATATATATATATATATATATATATATATATATATATATATATATATATATATATATATATATATATATATATATTAGATTTTTAGGTAAGAATGTATTTGTTTAGTCAAATCTTTTATTCGAAAATGTGCTACATTGATTTTGGGAATGGGACTTTCAGTGTGTCAGTGGCTATTACCCGCAAAGAGCATCCTCATGATAGACACTTATTCTGGAGTGTGATGGATGTCTGTATGGTGGCAGTATAGGATGTCTGTTAATGTGCTGCATTTAAAGGCCATATTTGGTTGCAATAATCTGTTATGTGTTCTTTAAATACTGTCCACCCAAATTTCCGGATGCATCAGAGAATACTATATATATATACTATAGAATACTATAGTTTTAAACAGGGCCGGAGCAAGCTGAACTGGCACTCTAGGCAAACGACGATCATGCCGCCCTCAATCCGTTAGTTAAAATGGAAGGGGGGCGGGTTGGTGTTTATGGGTCGTTGGTTGGTGTTTTGGTGGATGGGGGTGTCGTGGACGCCACCCTCACTATTCTGCCGCTCTTGTAAAGTGATGTTTTTGAATTAGCAACGACTTTAACTGTTTAACCGATCAGCTGCAGGTGTAAATCAATCGCAGAAAAAAGTAGTTCCACACAGAAAAGGGTTTTTGAGACTCTTTGTAAATGTTCTTGTTTTTCAATTACACACTTATGCCATCAAACTGTTGTATAAAACATAATATTACACTCATAGCAATGCAATATGGTTGTATATCAGCTCTCTCTTCCTCTCTTTTCTCTCTGCATACTTCAAAATAAATAGTATATAGTAATGTAGAATATATATTTTAGCTCTATAGATTATATAGGGCCAGGAAAATTATACTCAGTTCGACTAAAGATTAATGCTGCTTTTAATGGTACATAAGTCATGTTTCTTTTATCTCACCAATCAGATCTGACTCACAAAGATGGTTGGCAGTGTTTCCAAATCCTGACGACCCCAACAATGATCAAGAAGAAGTCATTTATGAAGACTGGGGTAAGTTTTAGTCTCGGTTGCTCAGGATTACACTCATGTCTGACATGCTAGTGCTTGCCTTTGATTTCAATCATATTTTGTTCTCTCTTCCGATACGTTTCTCTTGAATCACATGTGGTTTTGTGTGTCAGATTGCCCTCAGGTGCAGTGTGTGGAGCAGTATGTGGCAAAACAATCGGATGAATTAAATCTGGAGCGCACAGAGATCATCAACGTTATACGCAAAACCAATGAAGGTGCGTAATGCTGCACATTCCCTTCACAAGCACATCTAGACACTGTCAGTTTTGAGATTTTGTGCTTTTTTCTGTCTAAAGGAAAGAAAATACTTTCATACATTATTTGCTTGATTATATTCAACGATTTATTCTACCAAAAACTAGAAAAATATGGCTTTTTTGGCTATTTGCAGTAATTTTTTAATTATGGAGTCATATACAGCGTTTCCACAGGTCATGGAATTTCTAGAAAATCATGGCATTTTAAAATGTCTATTCTACACATTAAAATTGAGGGAAATTTATATATTTTTGTCATGGATGTTTGTTTGTCCTTGAAAAATGTACTTATGATTTTTATTGCGGTATTATAATAAAATAAATTAAAGTGAAGCCTATATTAGGTGGCATAAATGATCACTGACAGAATTGAAAATCTAGTTAATTAGGTACAGTAAGTGCAAGCTAACTATTGTTAAGTTTACATTTTTTAGGCACGTTTTTAAAATTTTAGGATTGTGTAAATGAAAAAATATTTAATATATTAATCAGTGTTGTATTAATGTTATAGAACATCAAGTCCTGCCTAGTTCTTGGCTTTAGCAGTGTCCTAAATAGATGATTTTTAATCAGTGAAAGTCAGGGAATTTCACATTTAGCTTCTATAGCTAAATGTACATTTACCGGCCACTTTATTAGGTACACCCTACTAGTACCAGGTTGGACCCCTGTTGCCTTCAGAACTGCCTTAATCCTTTGTGGCATAGATTCAACAGGGTACTGGAAATATTCCTCAGAGATTTTGGTCCATATTGACATGATAGCATCACAGAGTTGCTGCAGATTTGTCGGCTGCACATCCATGATGTGAATCTCCCGTTTCACCACATCCTAAAGGGGCTCTATTGGATTGATATCTGGTGACTGTGGAGGCCATTTGAGTACTGTGAACTCATTGTCATGTTAAAGAAACCAGTCTAAGATGATTCGTGCTTTATGACATGGTGTGTTATCCTGCTTGAAGTAGCCATCAGAAGATGGGTACACTGTGGTCATAAAGGGATGGATATTGTCAGCAACAATACTCAGGTAGACTGTGGTGTTGACACGAATCTCAATTGGTGCTAATACCCCCAATGTGTGCCAAGAAAATATCCCCCACACCACTGAATCACCACCACCAGCCTGAACTATTGATACAAGGCAGAATGGATCCATGCTTTTATGTTGTAGATGGCAAATTCTGACCCTACCATCTGAATGTCGCAGCAGAAATCGAGACTCATCAGACCAGACAATGTTTTTCCAATCTTCTATTATCTAAAATTAGTGAGCCTGTGTGAATTGTAGCCTCAGTTTCATGTTCTTAGCTGACAAAATTGCCACCCGGTGTGGTCTTCTGCTGCTGTAGCCCATCCGCCTCAAGGTTGGAGTGTTGTGCATTCAGAGATGCTCTTCTGCATACCTCGATTGTAACTAGTGGCTATTTGAGTTACTGACTTACTATCAGCTGGAACCAGTCTGGCCATTCTCCTCTGACCTCTGGCATCAACAAGGCATTTGTGCCCACAGAACTGCCGCTCACTGGATATTTTCTTGTTTTCTGACCATTCTCTGTAAACCCTAGAGATAGTTGTACGTGAAAATCCCAGTAGATCAGCAGTTTCTGAAATACTCAGACCAACTTATCTGGCACCAACAACCATGGCACGTTCAAAGTCACTCAAATCACCTTTCTTCCCCATTCTGATGCTCGGTTTGACCTGCGGCAGAGCGTCTTGACCATTTCTACATGTCTAAATGCATTGAGTTGCTGCCATGTGGCTGTTTAGAAATGTGTTAACGAGCAGTACCTAATAAATTGGCCAGTGAGTGGATATCTCTTATTTTATATATCTCTTGTATATTAAGAGATTCTCAAAATCCCCTCAAATTTTTTTTTACTCCAATATATAAAAAAAAAATATGTTGAACCTGATTTTTGAACTAGAAATACAAATTAGCCTCATTTGCATATTTCATTATAATACATTTAGTCAAAGTCAGCTTTATTGTGAATGCAACCACATGTACAGGACATACAGAGAATCGAAAGTGCGTTACTCTCAGACCCTACCCTATGGGTATAAAAGATAATATTAATAAAACAGTAGAATTTAAACTACAATAAATACAATTGCTCAATTTTTTAGAAAACCTGTGATAGAAACCTGTGTGTTGTAATTTCTAATGTAATCAGTCAAGTGGAGATGCATGCCAATAACTATTAGTTCATTAATTGTATAACCCTATTCACCTGCAGTGTCTTGCCTTGAAATGTTTTTGTTTCTCAGTCTCATCTCATCTTGTGTTGTTTAGGATGGTATGAGGGGATGCGTTTATCTGATGGACAGAAAGGCTGGTTTCCTGAAGCAAACGTTCTGGAAATCACCAATGAACACGTGCGACGGCGCAACCTCAGAGAGCGATACCGCGTTATTCAAGCTGCTGCAGTCGTCGCCAAGACCCGGAGTATGACGTAGACCAAATTACTTCTGAATAGTTTTTTTTAAATCTAGGCTTTTGACTCTTTAATCAATTGATTTGATGCTTTTCAAACATCCTACCAAGGATGAGAAATATAATTCTATATCTATATTTTAATGAAAGAACATTGGAGAGACAGTGTTAAATGTCAACTCTCATTTGCTGACACTTTGTTCAAATGTTCAGTTTTTTTCAGACTTGCTATGGAATGTACAGTATGTGCATTCTGAAATGTGTGTGTGTGTGAGCGTGTGAGTGAGTGCGTGCTTGCAATATTTAGCACTTCATTCAAGAATGTTGAACTACTGAAAATCCAGTTAAACAATGCAAGTAGGTTAAAAAAGGCACAGGTCGGAGTCACATGCTAAAGAAAATCACATTCTTATTGGTTGGTTTTGTCCAAAACATCACATGCTGTCGTCTAAATCAGTGACGCAACCTGCATGACTAGTCTATAGTTTTTTTTTTTTAAATGGAAATACTGAATGTACATAATTCAGCTGTGTTTTATACTTTTAACAAAAAGAAATGCTGTTGGTACATTAAAGTTTACCTAGGTTTTATTAATTGTTCTATATGGTTGAATTTGTAGAAAAAAATATCGAGAAATGCCAAACCCACCCAGAAATAAATAAAAGTGTGTACATATCATTTATCATTATTTACACTCCTCATTTCCAAGTTTTGTGTCATCTGTTGAACACAGAGGTATTTTTTTCACTGCTCTTTTCTTTTATCAGAAAGAGTTAAAGTTGAATATCTGATGACTGTATTTACATTTTTGGAGGATTATCCATTTTATGAGTGTCACGATATTAAATGCAGTTGTAAGTTATCTGTTGTAAGTAAGAGTTTTCAGCAAATGTTATACTGGAGTGTGTGTGTGTGTGTGTGTGTGTGTGTGCGTGCGTGCGTGCGTGCGTGTGCGTGCGTGTGCGTGCGTGCGTGCGTGTGTGTGCGTGCGTGTGTGTGTGTGCGTGTGTGTGCGTGTTTGTGTGTGTGTACCCTTTCTTTGAATGCAGAGCTCCATTAAAGACACATCTCTTGTTTTGTGAGGCTGTGTTTGTTTGTGTGAGTGTGAAGGAGTGTGTGAAAATACAGTGAAACTATATGTTTGTGATGTAAAAATAAATGATATAGTTTTTGTTGAGAGCAGATTATCATCTTGGAATTATAAGTTTCTATCTGATATTTTTGTCAAAATTGAGTTATTCACTTATTCTTATTAAATGACAACTTATTTACATTATGGGATGTTTTTTTTTAATAATTTGTTTACATTTTAAGACTCTTTTTTTTAAAAAAAACAAAAAAAAGGTTTTATCTACAAAGTTGAACTTGGCTCTATAAGGTTCTTTCTGTGAGCCAATCAGCATTTTAAATGCACGCACGAGGACCAATCAGGATAAGCTTTCTTTGTCATAGTACCGGACTGCTCCGTTGACAGCAGGAATGACCAGAAACAAAACAAAATCACACAAAATCGTCGGATAAATAATGCCGCACCACACAAAATTGAGAAGTGTGTAAATGTGATGATTTAGAAGCATTTTTTGACATTGAGATGAAATGTTCAATTTTACATTGTTGAAAAAGAAACGAATATTTAAAAAATGTCTATAATAAATGTGACATTTTTATTTGTGTATATACAGTCAATGAAAAACTTTTCAGTGTTTATTAAACTCATTTGCATATTGTCTGTTTTCTTTTAAAGTCTTTAAATTTAATATTAATCCTTGAAGGGCAAATACTTAATTTAATTCATGGGGCATTTAATTCAATAAATATAATTCAATAATTCATATAAAGCATAACATTTAATAAATATTAACATATTAAATGAAATTAACAACTGCACTGGACAAAATATTTAGCACAGCCTTGTATCCTTAATTTGAACAAGAAAAAAAAATATTCATCCTAAAACATAAAATAAATGTTATAGAAAGCAAAAATGTAACTTTTTCAAACATCAACATATTGTTGCAACATCAAACTAAATATTTTTGATAGTATTTCTTGAGTGGAAAATGACTTTTCAGAATTAGAAGGTTCTGTCTACATTAAGCATGTTTTTTTTACTCCAATTTGCAAATGTAAGAGAACTTTGATAATTTACATTTAGAGTAAATTTCAGTCTGATCTCACGAGAAAACGTAAGTATTTTACGTTTTGACAGTTTAGTGGCTAATTCGTACGAATTCGTAGTTCAGTTGTACGAAATTGTACAGTTTTAAAAAATGAGGCGTGGCACCTAACGGTCAGGGTATATTCTGGCAAACCGTTTCCCAATCACGTTTTGCAATCGGCAAAGCAGAACGTAGCACACACCGTTTACTGATTCATGGTGGATAACTCGCAAAGCAAAAGTTTCTTGCGTGCTTTCTCAACATATCGCTATCAATAGGCATTGAAAGCAAGAGATTAAAGACGTAAGAGGCGGGGCAAGGGTTTATATCTTTCAAATTAAAAGTAGGCCTATGTTTAAATAAAAAAATATATGTACGCTTAAAGTTAATTTAAATTCAATGTTAAAGTGCAGCGCATTTTCGTCCATTCTGTATTTTTAAGCCTACACTGAGTGTAGACTAGTGATAGAGGGTATTTAATCTTAGTAAAAAAAGATGTGAAAATAGCAGCATAATATTATAATTTTAGTATGTTAAAATATTTGCTCCTTATGGGCCTTCTAACGTTAGGCAAACTGCAAATAGTGGCAATTATCGGCAAGTATTGTAGCACTTTAAAAAAACAGTAGACAATAATAATTTAATTAAATGAAATACTAGTCATGAAGATGAACAATTAACCTAATATACCTACTTCAGATTAAACAACTCAATATTGTAGCCTATACCTTCACACTCTGGCTTCCCCAAATTGTCATCTCCCGGTTGTACAAAAAATAGAGGACTACTTGGACTAAAAATAGTCAGAGTAAGAAGTCTTTTGTCAGAAGATTAAGAAACTATTCTAACAAAAAAGGATGTAATGCAATTTGACAGAGAAGACTGAATGAATTTCATTAATCGAATTAATTATTCGTTTATTACTTATGGGTCATTCCTATTATTCGGGGTCATTTCAGGGTAGTAACTGTCGTAACTGTAGTAAAAATATTTGATTTTTTATGATTTCAGTTGAAGGGGTACTTACTGTAAGAAAAATATACTGGTCCAGCTCAGGATATTACAGTTTAGCATTTTTTACAGCAATTTTTACTTGTTATGATTTACAGCCCATTGTAAATTTAATGTATTTCATTTAGTATTAAAAGAGAGTGCAATGCAATCAAATCCTGTTTTTAAGTGACTTAATTTTGTCAGTTCTTTGGATACAAGTAACTAGAAAAACACCTGTAATATATGTTGATTTTATTTAATTAATATGAAAAAACTACATAGTTAATGGTGTAGAGAGGAGTAACAGGGTGGACATTACAATAAGAACTAAGGCAACTTGTTTGCCACACTCTCATTCGATTATCAAGAACAAAAATGATGGTTTCTGAATTATCAAAAGAAAAAACAGCAACATCTAAGACATCACATCAATTGTCAAAAAAGTCAAATTAAATACAAGGAACATTTTTAATTTTATACAGATAGTACAGTACAAATAGTGAAATACTGAACATTTCAAATAAAACTATTATTTTAAATGTAATCTTTTTTTTATTATACAGCAGACAAGAGTGCCATTCCCTGAGAAAATCATGCACATGGTTTAAACTAAACTTCTGTGATTGTGTAAAATAAGTTACTAATAATAAAATAGCAATACCATGGATGCAGTACAATGTTTAAGCAAAACAGTAACAGGGTGAACAGTAACAAGAGTGAAATTTTTTTTTGAAAACTCAGGCATTACTACCTATATGGTCAACAAATAGCTAGCACATGATGACCTCAGGTTTTAATTGAAGAAGATTTAATTGTTTATTAACTGTATTTCTCAAAATAATAAATAAATAAATAAATGTTTCCCTTATATACAAATGGGCAACAGGGTGGATATGTTATGCTTTACCACAACAGAAAACTACTCTAAAATGTTGAAATAAAAAGAAGATAAAAGAGTGAGACTAACTCTGCTTCTTGTAGACAATTTCTCTCCATAATTGTGAGAATTCACAATTGGGCATCTGTGGGCATTTTTATGGAGATTGCAATTAAAGTAACAGGGGGGACATTCATTTCAGGGACACACATTTATTTAAAGATTTTATTAATATATTTTAATTTATTAAAAAATATTGTATTTGGTGAGAAGTATTTATAAATATTTATATATATATATTATTAGATTTTTCTAAGTTATATTTGTTACTGAAAATGAGCATACATGACCTGGGACATGGCTATTTATGGCTACTTGCACTGAAATTAGAGTAATTTTTTTAAATTTAATTTTGAGCACTTATCATCGTGTCCTATTGTGGAAATGGGGTAATCTTATCAGACAAGCTTTAAAGAATTTTTTCAATTGTATTTTTAAATATTCTGTACCATATAATGCCTAATGAATAGTATAGAAATGACCTTTATACATTAATTATTTGTTTATTTCTGTAAACTAATTTCTGTAAAGTAAAAACTGGAAGGACCCCATACAAATCATGTGACTGAAGCCCCCTGCGAAGCCCATGTGCAATTGTTAAGTTTTATCTCAAAGTTTATTTACATTTTTAAGTTTCATGAAAATGTTTTCATGAAAATAGTCTAAAATAAAATGAAATGTTTTCTTTAAAATAGTCAATAAAAGTTTTATTGTCCAACAACTCTGACAAGTCATAGAGAAAAAATATTATTTATAATTTCATAAAAAAAACACCATGAAGATAAATGTGCAAACAATGCAGATAAATTGCTCTCACACTATTTGTATATTATTATACCAAGAATGTTTTTTCTTTGCTATTTTTTGCATTGTCACACATTTATGTATAGTTTTGGCTGTATTTTGGTAATATTGTTTATGGTTCAACTGGGTAAAACATGAAAACAAAACAAAAAAACTGAAAACAATAAATAAAGTTAGTGACACCTTTTTTTCCTCAAACAGACTTCAAACTACATAAATATAACACTTTTACTTAAAAATTGTGTCAACTGCCTGTGTCAAAATTCTGACGTTTTATAGCACATTTTTTCTCACCTGGTGAAAATTGCCATCCATAGATTTGTTTGTATTTGGTTTGTTCTTACACGCAGATATTACTTTTTCTACTCCCATACTTCTGTACCATTTACACACACCATCTTAACCAAAAGTATTTGCATATGTACATAATCAGTAATTCTGTATAAATAACATACCATAAAAAGCATATACATTTGTGCTACTGACACACATTTTGCCCAAAATCTATGCTGTTAATTTATCTACTCATAGTTATGCTGATTTTGATGTGACTTGCTTGTTTTCTGGCTTTGTAAATAAACTAGCTGCACATTTGTTTTTTATATGCGGTTCCACTAACAGATTTTTGGGTTGAACTAAGCTGTTAAATGTGCAAATGTGACACGTTTGTCCTCAAAATTGTTGTTTTCTTTCCTGAAAATGACAAGTTTTATCTTTAGAAAACATAATTTTTAAGCAAAATTGGCTTAAGAAAAACATGAAGTGCTATTTTTTTAATGCACTGTGATGACGTTTATAAGGATACACTTTAATCACTTTTTTTGCCTTTTTGTATATTGATGATGTTCAAAGCTTGATTCATGCAAACCCATTAATGCAATCCTACATTTTTTATTGTTTGTTTTCTTTCTTTTTTTGTCCCGCCCACCCCTCCTGCGTTTTCTTATTACATATGTAATCAGAAAGAGCTTTATTGCCAGGTATGTTCACACATACAAGGAATTTGTTTTCGTGACAAAGCTTCTACAACAGAATTACAGAGACAACACAAAAGCAGATAATAAATATATTTAAAAAATGTATGTACAGGTATAGGGCGATGCAGTGGCACAGTAGGTAGTGCTGTCGCCTCACAGCAAGAAGGTCACTGGTTCGAGCCTCGGCTGCGTTTCTGTGTGGAGTTTGCATGTTCTCCCTGTGTTGGCGTGGGTTTCCTCCGGGTGCTCTGGTTTTCCCCCACAGTCCAAACACATGTGGTACAGGTGAATTGGGTAGGCTAAATTGTCCGTAGTGTGTGAGTGTAAGTGAGTGTGTGTGTGTGTATGAATGTTTCCCAGAGATGGGTTGTAGCTGGAAGGGCATCTGCTGCGTAAAATATGTGCTGGATATGTTGGCGGTTCATTCCGCTGTGGCGACCCCGAATTAATAAAGGGACTAAGCGGAAAAGAAAATAATGAATGAATGTAGGTATATTGCTACATACAGTGTTATATGTGCAGCTGTTATGTGCAGACTGGCATGTAAAGTGTGTTGTTAAATAAGTGTATTTGTGTATTAAAGTGTATGGCAGTAGTGATGTTGGTTCCACAATTATTGTCATCAAGTTTCCATGAGATGGATTGCCTGAGGGAAGAAACTGTTTCTAACTTTATCTCCATTGTTATTTAAATATTTAATTAATGTAAGAGATATAACTCCCTGTTCCTGTTTTGTCATGAAAATAAATTTTTAAAAAAGAGAGAAATGCCGACAAAAAGGCTTTAAGTGCTAGGCATCGTGCTTGATTTTGTATACGAGTGAGATGGAATTAATGAAATATTTAAATAACAATGGACAAAAAGTTAGAAACCTATGTAGGCTATTATACACAAATGTTAATAAGGATAGAAATAAGGTAATAGCTTATATAAGGCATTAATAAAATATATAATACTGAACTGAACGACTTCAGAATTTAGGCATAATGTAATAAAAGTGTGTAATTTGAATGCACCGAGAGGTATGAAATCAGAAGCTGAAGTACTGGTGGAGTGACGTTTGATATGAACAGTAGGTGGCGGCATGTGCTTAAGACACTTAAGAAGAAGAAACGAGCACTAAGTAGCTGTAGCGCAGGTGGTTCTAAACGGATGTGACGTAACCTCTGCACAGACCAAATTGGCGCCCTATTACGTTAGTCTTGCAAACGACGACAAGATGTCTACCACTTATTCGCTGAAAAGAGGCTCTTTTTCTGCAGTTTTGAGGGAGGATGACGTTACTGTAGACAACTTGGCAAGGATTTTTAAGGTTTGTTATCGTGAAACTGACGTAATCCTTATAGAATGTAAAACATAGGCTACCTAACGATTGAACTCAATATTTACTTAAAGAGCTCTCAAGATTAAGTAGATAAGACTCATTTTTCAGTTGACGTTTTATTAATATTATAAATTTAGCCTGCAAAGCATATTTAGGCTAAATATAATGTTATTGACAACGCATGAGGGTTTAACGCTCGTGCTGCCTCATGGATGAGGAACCCAAAATATTGACAATGTGTTTTGACGTGCGGGCTAAGTATTGTGTAATGTGATCATGGATTATTGTGTAAGTGCACAAATAATCATTAATTCATCCATTCATGCATGACGGCGATTTAAGGCTTATTTATACTTTGGCAAGTGATCGGCATGCACGGCGCCTGCCTTGCAGGTACACAGCAAAATCACGGGTGTAAAATTTGCAGGCACGGTGTAAAATTAAGAGTGTTGACATTTTTTTAACACTGCATGGTAATAAAATAACATTGCTGTTGTTATTTGTAATACCGTGTGAAATTTAAGTGTATTTTCATGGTGTGAAATTTAAGTGTACTTTCACATTACACCCAAAGTGATGTAAAAAGCCACGCCTCCACTTAACGCCAGACCAACAGTCTGTGTCCGCCATTTTCTTCTACTCGAAGCCGAAGACAAAGGAAGAAAAAGCAGGTAAATCACATTCTTACACGATATAACTTAGCAAAATTAAACTTTATATCTACTTAGCATTACGTGAGTAGATGTCGTGAACACCTTTGATCAATTTGTTCCTTTGTAAAAATAAATCAGTGACATGTTTGTACTAATTTGATACCTCGGATCATATTTGCTTGATTTAAAATGAAGGTTAGGTTACCAACGCGAATTAATTACGTGTCCATAATTTACATGAAATGAATGAGTGTATTAAATTGTGAATTCATAAAACTACTTCCTAAATTGTGGTTACGTCAGTTAAAGTATCCCTCTTTACGGTGCGCCTTCTAATTTACACGTTAAAAGCACCTAGTTGTTCATGAGGATACCACGGAGTATATTGTTTGTAACTTTAAAAACACTGAATTCTATGAAAATATGAAATACCAAGGTCACCCGGAGAATTTACAGGGGTTAGAGGAGTAATAGGCGGATGAATCCATGACGCACCCTTAAGCATACCTAGATGTGCCGCGTACGTAAGGCGCCATCTCACTTGCAGCGCGAGCGGGCGTCTCGCAACTGGTGCGTGACCAGAATTATACTGTTCAGCTAGTCGCTAGGTAGGTTCCCGGCTTTAAAATCTACCCTCGCCGAACCGTGTTTAAGGTGTTTATTTGACGGTGCTAGTTGCTGTTTTATTGTCTGTGGAAACTAGGGGTGTAACGGATCACGGTTGATCCGTGATCCGTGCTGAATACAAACCACAGTTCGGAACGCACATGGCCCGCGAATTAATCGCGATCTCAATTCAAACCCGCACAACATGAATGATAAATGATAATGATTTGCATGTTTATTAATTGTTCGAAGCACTGCGTTAAAATCTGCGTTTGATCGAGAAACAACCATCAAAATTATGTCACTGAATAATATTATATTATGTCACTGAATATATATATATATTTTAAAAATTATCCAGTTATAATAAACATTAAGTTTTATGAGTGAATTGTTGAATCATTCATTGAAACTAAATATGATATGTTGTACAAGATGTTAGATTTATATATTTAGCATCATCAGCAATTAGAAATATCATCAAACCAACATTTTATTGGGGCAAAAACATCATTCAGTTTAAGCACTTATGAGCAAAAAATGCTTGGTTGGTTTAAAAGTTTATTTTACGAGTTATGTGTTGTTGTTGTTTTTATTTTTATATTGGTCTATATTTTAAAAGCTTGACAAAACACCTCATATATATGCTAGCTTGGTTTAAAAAAAAGTACACTGATTGACTGTAATTATCCCAATAGTGAGAGTGCTTCATTTCGAAGAAATGCTGCTTCAAGTGGAGTGGAAGCTGAAATGGATCCGAATACCAGTGAAAAATGACTTTGACTTTTGTGAATTCATTAAAGAAGGTAATTATTTTCAAATGTAGAGTAATTTTAAGTTTATTATTAATTATTAACATTATTACAGTATTATTTTCTGTGAAAATAAATTATTATTATTTATATTAAGTAGTCATACATTTATCCATTAAACATTCAGTGTATTATAAATCGACTTGATTCCGAATAATATTAATCACACTTTTTTGCACATAGTAATGTTAAAAAATCTTTGTACAGTATTTTTCTTTACAGTTGACTTTATCTCCTACTGATCTGAATAGTTATTTATTTAAACATATTGTATTAGTTTTTTACATTTACATTTAGTCATTTAGCAGATGCTTTTATCCAAAGCGACTTACAAATGAGGACAAGGAAGCAATTTACACAACTATAAGAGCAGCAGTGAATAAGTGCCATAAACAAGTTTCAGGTGTGTAAAGTCTAAGACGCAAAGCTTTAGTAAAGTAAGTTTTTTTTTTGAGAGAGAGAGTACAGTTAGTGGTATAGCCAGAGTTTTATGTGTATTGCATTAGAAAATACTGTCCAGTGATTAAATTGTTGTCATTTCAGTATGTTTGAACATGTAATCAAATTGTATTTTCTACTTTTAAGCTTCAGCAAAGTTTAACTTGCCGCATGGAGGGAATGTGGTTCTTAAGGACTCTGCAGGAGTTGATGTTTATGCTGATATTTTTGATGAGCTTGTGAGAACATCTAAGGTGTCCTTCATAATTTTGGATTGCGATACAGCGGGTAAGAAACTTATGACCTGCTGGCATGTTAAAAAATATATGATCGTTTGCATTCTCAAACATCTTTCTTCACAATACATGATGCAAGCATCGGTTTTTGTAATGTTTATGTTGTCTTGTGTGCTGAATGTGATTCTAAGATAATGCTCCACAAGCTGAGACCGATTTCTCTGAGCCGTCATGTCCAGAGTTGTCATTTTCATCAGAAAGTTTCGATTACACAGTGATTCCACAAAAAGCGATTCTTAGAAGAACCTTCTGACTGCAAGTTCTCAAAACATGCGAGTTATCTTTCCTCTCTTGCTTAAATTTTATACTTAAATGATATTATTGATACAGTATAAAATTTTCTTACCAACATTAGTATATCAAAGACTAATTGGTATATATAAGGTTAATTAGCATTCATCCCGTTTTTTATTTTTATTTATACAGCTAGTTTATGCAGCACTGCACTCAAAACCAGGAGGCTCTGATATATTGAAGGAGTACGAACAAACAAAGAGTCTGTCTGACAAGACACAAAGGAAGCTGGTAAACATCCTTGTGGCTGATATGGTAGAGACGCATGGGTAAGTGACCCCCAAATAAAAGTCTATATTGCACTGGTATTTTAACAGTTACATTTTCTATGCATCTTCTTTTTTTCATTCTGTGGTGTAGGAGGATTCCACCAGTCAGTATCTGTGTAAGCTATGCTCTTGGAATCATTACTCTTTTCCCCAATTTGAAGGATACGTTCTCACCGACTGGTTATGCAAGTAAATACTGTACATAGACCATACACTCTCTCTTTATTTCAGCACATATCTGATGTCTAGTCATTCAAATTATTTACGTTTAAGTGTTTCAAAGCAATGTAAAAGTAGGCAGATGATTTATCTCAGATTTTTTGGCATTATCTTAAAAAATCTGAAGTATTGTAAACCTTGTCAAATGTGTCAAGCTTAGAATACTGTTATTGGTAACTGTAAGTGTCATAATTATATATTATTTCATAGTTTGGGTGGTGCATTGTTTTTTATGCACAGAAATTCTGTAAACAATATAATATTCTGCAAAATTGTGTCCATGTGATACTGCCTGGGCCTGAAACATTGATGACTTATAGATGCTAAATGTTTGACAGGAACAGTTCTACGATCCACGCAGTGGCCAGGGTTACATTGCCTACAGACTGAAAACAACTGAGCAGCTGTCAGGTGATGAATGCACAGAAGCTGCATCCATGATAAAGCAATCAATGGACGCACAAGTTATTAAGGATAAAATGAAGACAACATTCAAGTACAGACAGGATTTGATGCATGATCCAGACAAATCTTCACTCATCCTTGATTACTTTCCCCGATTTTTGGATACAAAGGCTTGGTGAGAAATATAAAAATTTGTATGTTATTTGTATATTTAATTGTAATGTTTGTTATTGACTTGATTTCTCTGTGTGATAGATTGACCAAGACTTAACTATGCTTTTTGGAGATGACATTTCAAGCAAGTTGCCCAACATTCTACAAGCCAAGAATAATTGCTGACTGCAAAAACCTGCATTATGGTGCACATGTGGATGACCTTTTGTCTGCTCTGGAGGAGTCTGATTATGGTAAGTATAAATGTTGTTGTTTTTTCTTAAGCTGGTATAAGGTTTAACTGAATGCTCTATCCTAGGATGGGATGGTGATGTGGCTACTATTTTCTTGCTCCATCTCTTGCCTCAAACTGTAAAAGGAAGGAAGACTGGGAAAATCAGTGCTACAAAAGCAGCTGATCATGTTGTAAAGTTCATCAAGGTAAAATAAAGTTCTTGTAAGATTTACTCATTTAGTCTTGACAGCAGTTGACGTAATCTGTGTATCTGCATAGTCGTCATATAGAGGTTTCAACATATAGAACTGAGCAGAAAACTTCAAATCTTTTTACATCTCACATTAAAATCTTACTACATCTACAATTTAAGGGGGAAACAATGTTTCCATAAATGCATTACAATAAGATTTAATTTGTTACTGATGCTATTTAAATACACCGAACAATACTTGCATTGCATTTAATTTTGGTTAATGTACATTAATACTTTTTAAAAAATATATATGTTTGTGTTCGTTGCTCATATGTCACACACCTCAGGATGAGACCTTAATTTGTGAATTTGAACATGAAAAATCTGTCAGTTGTTAAATAAAAGAAACGCTGCTTAAAATCTCTTATCATGTCTCATCAGGTGGGGACAAGCATCAAGGCATTTCTTGAGCGAGCTGGATCTACACAGCCCTTCCTCCTTTGTGTTGGAGAAAAGAGGAGTAGCATTCAGATGTTTTACATCATCCTGGACCAGGCCATTCACTGCATGGTGCAGACAGATGTTGCAGCCTTTGATAAACTCTTTAAGGCACACTTTGTCTTTGCTGTATCGTATGATGAGGCCTTGTGCAACTTCTACACGTTCATTCAAACAACGGTGTATGGAATTGATGTGGGCACTGCCAAGGAAAGTCCAAGGGTCAAGGAAATCTGTGTGAGAATTCACAACACTGAGGTTTGACTCCCTCTTCCCCCCAACATCTTGCTCAAATGTTCTCATGCTTTTGTTGCAAGGTACACCACAGAAGTTGTGTAAGATTGTTTCAGTATCTGACATTATGCACTATTTACTCGAAGGGGTTGTGCAGTATGAGTTAAAACTGCTTTTTCAGTACTTTGTTAAAGACTGCATTTCATCAGATAAATTTTCAGAAAGAATTCAGAGCTTTAACTATGGGTACAGTGAAAAAAAGAACAGACCAAGTGGAGTTAAAATTGATGGCAGCAAGGACCTTGGCCTCAATGCTATTCAGTCATGGTGCCTTCTGTGCAATACCCCCTTGATATTTGGAGATCTAGTTGACATGGACAATGATTACTGGAGACTGATGCTACTTTTGATTCAGATTGTGAGCATTGCATTCTCACCAGTTGTAACACAGGGTATGACTTGTTTTTTTTGAAGCATTTAATTTCTGATCCTCTTAAAATTTTTAAGTCCATATTTCCTGAAAAAAGATTGATTCAAAGCACCATCTAATGATCCATTATCCTAGATGTATTAGGAAAATAGGTCTACTTATACATATGTGGTGCATGCGATTAGAAGGAAAGCATAACTTTAAGAAGTCTGTAAAAAACTTTAAAAACATAATCAAAACATTAGCAAAGAAACATCAACATCAGTTGGCATTTCATTGGGAAAGTTTTTATTTTAAGATTTCAGTTTGGTCCTTTTAATAAAGTCTCTACTTGCACTCTGGAGGGTAATAAGCTTTTAAGTGAAACTTGCAATGTACCCACTGTCTCCACTACAACCTGGGTAAAAAGTTATGGAACTGATTACCAAGTTGGAATGTTTGTTTGCCCTTCTGTTGAAAATGAAATGCCTGTTTTTAATAAGATGAGCAATATTATTGCAAAAGATGGACAAGCTTTTTTTTTGGCCCGTAATGTGTAATTACAGTGTGTTTCGATGAGCATGTGCATGCATTCTGTATTGAGGAAGTGGCTAATTTTCACTCTCATTTGTGTGGATGATTTGATGTACTATAGACCTTATGACAGGCAGTTTTCATATGACCGTGAATGATGAGAGAACTTGCATTGTTCCCTGTTATGTTTTTGTTTCAGATTGGAATTACCTGTAAAGGTTTTTTTAATGCAGTGAAATGCTGTGTCTGAATAAGAATGTTAAATGTGGTGTACATCAATAAAGTTTTTGCAATTTTTTCTGCAACTGTTATGCCATTTTAATTTTGTTGAAAGAACCAAAACGTAACAAAAGTGCTATTATAAATCAGTAATTTCAACACTCACCAATGCTATATTCAAATAACACTGGTGTTGATCTTAAAAGGAGAGTGTTAAAAATTAACACTGTAATTGAATACCAACACTGGTGTAGTGCAGAAACAACAACAAATAGTGTTGACTGGGTTTAAAATTAACAACAAGGAGTGTTGAATTTACACTCAAAAAGTGTGAAAAAGTTAACACTATCAAAAGTGTAAAAGTTACACTCTTAGTGTGGACACATATAGACACTTTGCTGGTGTTAAATTTAACACTGTTGGTGTTATTTTTACATCAGCGATTTTGCTGTGTAGACGTGCATTGATACTTCTGCTCGCTGTTTGTGTAGCTCTGCAATAACACTTCCAAAACGCTAGCTGGCAATTAGTTTTTATGTTTCTTCGCTGGTGTTTTTTTTTTTTTTTTTTTTTTCTCTAAACGCTACAAATAGCTAAAAATCGCCCATTCAGAGGAGTGAACCGGGGGACGTCAATCATAAGGTAAAAACAAAACAAAAGTCTATCTGGACTCCACACTTGTAAACGCTCGCTCCATCGGAGAAGCCCCTGTCTGCAGTCCGCAGATTGGGGCGGGGCTGAATATGGGGCGGGGATGCATGTGCAGCCCCGCCCATACGTAATAATGGGCGGTGCTGAACATGTCGCTCCGCCTATTCAGTTGACGTAACGTATGCTTTCATTTCCGGTTTTCATCGCATGGTGAGTACACGTCTTATGTCAGTATACGTTACAAGCTACGTATTATGTGTAATCATTTAATTTAAATCCTTTATTCATTAGTTGTGTGTAGTGTTTTGTTAAAAGGTCATGTAAAGTTTTAAAGCATTGTAAAAAACGAATGTTTACTGTGTTGGTGTTTTCCAGGTAGATCGTATTAAGGTAAATTTGGTTTTATTGTGCGTCTACTCTGTGTTTTGCGGTAGATTAAAGACGCGTGTGTTTAATGCGCTGCAGTTTTATAATCTTGTTTCACTTTTATTCGCGTAAATGAATTCAAATGAGGGATAATAAAAAATCGTCACATTTGTTCATATTTGGGTATATAATAATCATGAATTTGCATGTAGGCTATGCTATTATTCCTTTGTTTTGCTGTAATTGTGTTTTGTTTGCGAGTTTAAAACAAAATTAATAGTATTAAAGTCATTACCCGGCTGTCATGACTATTCACATTCCTTTTCATATTCACAACTTACTATTTAGGTGTTTACTGTGTAATTATGACTGTTTTATTGGTTTATTTGTGTTTTTCTGTAAATATTTTCCCCTTTTTCATGTGGAATGTTGCTAAATTAATGATTTTTTTTTGTACGAATGTTAATTTTCCCTACTTCAATCACATTTAAATAATAACATACCAAAATAATGTAAAATACTGACTTTTTACTGAAGAGTCATATTAGAAAAATCATAAAAATATAAAATCAAATTGTTTTCTGCCAACTCCACAAGATTATTATTCTACATGTCCTGATGTACTAATGTGTCCACTTTTCATATCATATTACTGTTGCATATTTTAATAATAGCGCGCTAAAAATTTTCTAATATGACCATACAGTAAAAAACACTGTATTTTCCATGATTTTAGCACGCTATTATTAAAATATGCAACAGTAATATGATATGAAAAGTGGACACATTAGTACATCAGGACATGTAGAACAATAATCTGGTGGAGCTGGCAGAAAACAATTTTATTATTTTTTTTTTAAATAATTTTTCTAATATGACTCTTCGGTAAAAAGTCAGTATTTTACATTATTTTGGTATGTTATTATTTAAATGTGATTGAAGTAGGGAAAATTAACATTCGTACAAAAAAATTTTTTTAATTAATTTAGCAACATTCCACATGAAAAAGGGGAAAATATTTACAGAAAAACACAAATAAACCAACAAAACAGTCATAATTACACAGTAAACACCTAAATAGTAAGTTGTGAATATGAAAAGGAATGTGAATAGTCATGACAGCCGGGTAATGACTTTAATACTACATGCAAATTCATGATTATTATATACCCAAATATGACCAAATGTGACGATTTTTTATTATCCCTCATTTGAATTCATTTACGCGAATAAAAGTGAAACAAGATTATAAAACTGCAGCGCATTAAACACACGCGTCTTTAATCTACCGCAAAACACAGAGTAGCACAATACAATTTAAAGCACAGATAGCGTGACCGTCTCTCTCGGAACCGCAGATGGCATGACCGCAGTCACATACTGACGTCCTCTTTATAATATAATTTCAAAAAAATATTATTTACAAATTCTAAATCGGGAAATCATATTAACAGCCAACGGCTATCAAAGTAGCCTACACCATTGTTCACGGTCAATTAAACAGTGCTAATGTTGTTTTCAAGTCTAACTTGTCATTTCATACAGAATATTCAAAATAGCGTGGCAAACAATATAAGTACTGTGTCATCAGTTGTAACCTAACAAATGTGCGAATATAAAATCAGCTTTTTCAGTTTGGTAAATGCAGTCTATCACATGAAGTTTATTGATATCAAAGATATGAACAAAATATAAATTTGTTTGGGATTTACTTCTATGAATTAAATCCACTCAATGGATTGTTCTCTAATTTACATATGTTACTCTGATAATGTTACTGTTAAATATGTGCAATATAAAACGTTTGATTCCTAACCTATTGATCTGTACTACCTTCTGTTTGCAGATTCCTGTCATTGATATATTCGTCCCTACAATTCTTGTGGAGTACATTTGCTTTACTTCAGTACTTTCCCTCTTTTTGTTTTGATTTATTTATTTATTTTGCTCTTAATTATTTTTTAAATTTTTTTTACAACTTTTTAATTTAATTCATAACCCAACGGCTCTTTTAAGAGCCATTTCCCCTTGCAAATATGCATAAAACCGTGCTATGCAAGAATGAATGTGAGCAGTATTTAAAAAACTGCAGTGCAAGTGCCCATTCTGCTCATACACTAGTATGCCACAAATTATGCTTTATCACATCAAAAATCATTTACAGTGGGCAGTACAACATCATGGTGAGTTTAAAGGTTTTGCTTTCAACACTTTAGTCTAATTTGTTGTCAAACTAGCCAAAATTGCAAATTGTATTTACATTTGCATTCTTATTTGTAATTATTATTATTTTTATATTAAGGCTCAGGCAAACTTAATTTTCTACTTAACATGAACCATCATACTTCATAAATCTTGGGTCTTTGTTGCTCAAATAATAAAAAATCTGCTTGTCATTCAACTGTCCAAAGGCCAGAGTGAGACACAAGTAAGGTTTATTGTACATAATTTAAAAAATATATATGTTTTTTTATTCTATTTCAGATTTCACAATCGTAAAATGTGGTTTAAAATGTAGAGAAAAATCCCACTTTCACTGCTGCTGTTGTTCAGTGATTGTGTTAACTCGGGCAAATTTACTAAACCACATTGCCAGCCAGCATTCCCCATCAACCCATCCTCAGTCATCAGCTGTGCTGCAGACCAAGCCTGAGTCATCATCTGTCCAGGATTCACAACCTCAGTCATCGTCTACCCAGCGGACACAGCCACAGGTGACCTCTGCCATGCAGGCACAGCCTCAGTCATCTGCCCAGCAGACACAGCCCCAGGTGACACCAGTCAGGCAGGCACAGCCTCAAGGAAGGGAGTCCTGCGAGCATTCTACTCCACCATTGACTTCCCAGGATACTGCTCAGCAGATTGCCACTTTAATGCTGGAGGGGAATTCCCCAATGAAAATGTTTAATTATTTTTGTTTATTAAAGACGATCAAAAAAACTGCTGTATCTTAATTTATTATTATTTTCTTGGTAACTTGTCAGTCTTCCTGCTGTACATCTGTGTACACACACACGCGCGCGCGCACGCACGCACACACACACACACACACACACACACACACACACACACACACACACACACACACATGTTAGGCAGCACTAATCATAGTTCAATCGTGGTATTTGTAGAAAAATTAAATGTGGCCAAAAAAACAATTATCACTAGTACTTTTGCAAAAGTAAAACTAGTTAATTTCTATAAGTATAATCTTTCGGGAATCCTTTTTAATAAGTAATATTTTTGCAGGAGAAATACTATTGAAATTCACTTAACCGTTTTCTTGAATGAAATTCATGATTTGATAATATTTGTAATTTACATTAAAACATTTAGCAGGAATAACCGCTTTTGTGTATTTTATTAACAATAAAAACTGTTTTCGAGAAGTTGTAAATGCATTTCCTGTTTACTGACACGACGTAGTGGCATCGACGTTATTACGTCTCCACTAACCAATGAAATTACAAGTGGGCGGGACTGCATGTGCAGCCCCGCCCCGATTTCCACTAACCAATGAAATTACTGGTGGGCGGGACTGAATGTGCAGCCCCGCCCCATATTCAGCCCCGCCCCAATCTGCGGGCTGCAGATGGGTATAGTTGCTCCATCGGGCTCCGCCTATGCTCGTCAACGGTACCAAGTCGACCAATCACAGAGCTTGCGCTAACATTTTTTTGAGAGGTGCGCGTCACGAGGGGTACGTGACCGCACGAAGGCTGCGCCGGACCATACGCCTGCGCTTGACGCAGAGGTATAAATCAGCCTCGATTTATATGTATCTTAAAAAAATGACTACATATGCTATTCTTATCATGAGCATCAAGGTGTGGGATCGCTATGGAGAAAAAATGACATATTAGTGTTTGTTTTTCCTTTTTTATAAATAAATGTATTCCTCTTAAAGAAGCACCAGGTAAAATTAGGCCACTGTGTTCTGTTTAAGCTACTGTTGTTTGTGCATGTAAAAATAAATCCCTCAAAACATGTTCAATAGTCAAAGAAAGTTATTGATGGGAAATATTCACTTTTTACCAAGAAATTGAATCGAACCCCCTTATTTAAAAAAGTGGGCTCCCCAAAGGCCACAGTATAGTTCGAACACTGCACAAGAGTTTCCAGCACTGAAAGCGAATACAATTTTTGGTCCAAAGTATGGCCTTATATTCTGACTGAGTTGTATTCTGATCTACAGTAGTGCTGTTTGTTATCTTGTCTCCTTTGTGTAGGTAACACAGACGAGTGTCTATTTAATAAGCAACGTGGGGGTCTCGATTTTTCCAACTGCATCGGGATACTTCAGCTGTGTTGACCTAAATGGTGGTAGTACATTTGAGGTGATGGGTGATGAGGCAGTTGGGTCACTGCCTAGCCCAGTGCCAATGCCCTTTCACCCAAATCCTGGTCGACCACGATTTAGTTTCTCAAGATCTGCCACTGCAACAACAGCGACACGCACAGTTAGTTCTGCAGTTAACGTTAGCCCAAAAGTCTATCAGAGGTAGGTTAAAAACAGTTACTTTTAGCAGATATAACTTGGTCCATGTTGATAAAATGTTTATGCAGTGAAAAAAGTCAACTTTTTTGTTTAACAAATTTATTTTTTAATTTTTAAAACTATGGCTTTAAACTGTTTGTCCACAGGGTATAAATAAGTTGCTAAATCAATTTAGAGGAACCGAATAGAAATCATAAATGTTATTTTACAAGTTATTATATTATGTATCATTTTTTTTATTATATAATATACAGTGTTCAGCATATGTCACCCCTCACAAATCTATCTTTTAAATTTATATTTTTAATAGGATGCTATACGATATTATATTTGTGCATATATCTTAGATTAGTCAGTACTGAAGCCAAATCTGGAGATTATCAAACAAAATAACTTATGATAACAGTTCAAAAACTAGTACACCCAAAGTTCTAGAGAAATATTTAGAATTTAAAAAAGAGGAACAATCGAGAGAAGCAAAAAATTATATAAAAATTGTTACAATTTTGTAGGTTTTTTTTTTTTTTTTTAATTTTGCTTGAATGTAATTGTATTATCTTTCAATTTCTAAATATGTTTGGTGACTAAAATATTATTTTAATAAATATATCAGTTTAAATAAATCTGTTTTGTTTAAACGCACCAAAATACACTGCCTATATTCACTGAAAAATGGTTAGAAATATTCATTTTCAAAATAGGGTGTACTCAATTATGTTGAGCACTATGCTAAAGTTTGCCTGAATTTAATCTGTAAAATGTTGGTATGTGTAGTTTATAAAATTGATAAAATCTGCCCATACACATTTCAGTTGATTTTTGTTTGGATCATGATTAAAGTGCAATTGTTATCTCAGCTTGTTATAGAACAGACAAAGAAGTTACTGTACATGCTAATTTTATATACATTTTTTGTGTTTCTAAAATATGGAATAGGCCAATTTATAAAAAAAAAAAAAAAAAAAAATCACAGTCAAGCCAGAAAAAATCTAGATCAATGCATCTCTGTCTTTATACATACATATGTGAGTGTAATTATTAAATAGTTTATAGGTCAGAGTTTGTTAACCCCACGTACATTTTTTTTAAAAATATTTTATTATTTTTTAATTATTGTAATTCTTATATATGTAAAACTTTTATAGAGGTAGTGAGAAATTCCGTTGTTTTTCGTTTGCTTTCTAAATAGTATTTAACTGAAAAGGAGTTATCATAAGCTAAAACGCATTAGGAATGCTTTCTTACAAATCAGTATTTAGTAAATGCACTTTACTAAGTTAAAATGTTACCAGTGAAACTTAAAGTGACATTAAGGTCTTAATGTATGAAAAGTCTTAAAGATATTAAAATTTACTCCATAATTCCTGTATAAACCCTGTTAAAAATAACCACTTTTGTTAGGTACAGTGTTTTTGTGTGTTTCCACAGAACTATTTTCCTGGGTCAGCTGGAGGGGGGAAAAATTGTGCAGGAAAAGGCATTGATTATTCCCTTTGAGGAAACAGAGGCCTGTTTATCTGCAATGAAAGTAAAAGTGAAGGAAGCCCTTGCTTTGGGTGAAGAAGAAAACATTGTCTTGACTGATAGTCAAGGCAATGTCCTCCTTGATACCCCTGGCATACGAGGTGTGTGTTTTGGATTGGAGTAGATATTGATAAATTTAAAAAACAAATACTTAAAGTTGCAGTAGGTGATTGTCTTCAAAAACATTTTTGTTGTGCTGGTTTAAAGTCTCTTCACAGTCCAATAGTAATGATTTAAGTAAATTATCTAAATTTATTTATGTGTATTTTTATATTCTGGGTAAGGCATAAGACAAAAAAATGTTCATCCAATTAAATAGTGTACACGCTGCGGGTTCATGACAGAGAAAGAGAGTGAGCGGTAAAAACATGCTGAATCAAAACCTTTTAAACTCCTGATTTAATATTGGAGTGAGTTTTGCATTCTGGAGGAAGGATGACACCATGGCTGAATTATTTCTGTTAGACAGGTAATGTTATGTTTTAAAACTATTTTAGCTTCATGCAGAGCTGATGTAGATGTTGTTGTTACAAATGGGTTATATGCATAAAAGTGTTGTTCAGCCACTGAAATCTTCCGGTGAACAATTGATGTGACTATTTTCAGTTTCATAAGGCTTTTTATAGCATCAATAATGTAGATTTTTACTTAGTTTATCAAAAAAATCAGCAAATAATGCTATTCTGCCTAGCCTGCTTTACTGAGCTGAAGTTGCTTTTATATTTACATGACATTGGTTCATTTGAGCAATCAATTGAGCAATGACAACCTATATTGTTTACCGCTACTCTTAATATTCGGTCTGAAATAGCATGCAAGTATGACTAAGCATTGAGTGTAATTACTGCACGCTGTCGGCCAAGCACTAATCCCTGAGTGAGGGTTCTGCTGTCAACTTTAAGGTGCGTGTGCTTGTATTTCAGGAGGCGTGGCTTTGGACGGCAGGAATGGGACTGTTTCAGAGATTTATGCTAGCCGGTTAGCTTTGTCGCATATCACCTACTGCACTTTTAAGTTCACCCCTGCTCATTAATGATGCTATCATTCAAATTTTTTTTCATTCAACTTTTTTCACTAACACAGGTTCGTCTTATTGGAAACAGAGCTCTAGGCGAATCTTTGCAATGACAGAGCAAGTATTTGTAGAGATGGGAAGAAGAAAACGAAGAAAATTAGGGTAGGATCATGAATAATCTTTGAACTTTTCATTTACGTTCAGGCAAATTATGGAAAATCTGTTGCGGATTTAATATTGTTTTCCACATCCATTCAAATTATTATAAATTACCCCACCACCATGCTAGTGGTTTTACTAGATTTATCTTTCAAAATATATACTGTCATATTCATAACCAACACAGTGTCTGGTAGTAAAATGTTTAAAATAGTCATAGTTTATTACTGTTTTATTTTTGTCAGTGTTTTAGTTTTGCCAGGTCTGATGGGACATTCAGTTTACCCCACAACTCTGTTTTGTAAAGTTACTGAAAACCTTGAAATTTTTCAATTCCCTTATCTTTAACAACTGCTTAAGATCAAAACACTAATTTGGTATCTTATGTTTTTGTCTTAAACAAATAATCTTTGCTGTCTGTGCTAAAGTCTATCTACAAAATGTTTTGTCTTAATCTTTAATTCAAATCTGAAAATGCTGTTACTTCTCTAAAATGATGGGCCTTCTCTGATGACATCTGTGTGATGGCCTGGGCATGAGAATATCATTAACCACGACCCTCAAACTGTCAGTGTTCATTTCTGAATGAAGTGGCTATTTTACTACATCCAATTAAGTTTAGTAAAAAAAGATAAAATAATGAAAAAAAAATCCATGCCCTGCAGTTTTTTAATTCAATATTCTATTTCTCTCAGAGGTGTCAAAATACAGAAGTAAAACTGGTCTCAATGTTTTGGTTCGTGCAGACATTAATCCGATTAATAACAAACACCCTTCTACATAAAATGGAGCAGTGTTGAGGCATAGCAGCATTATGAAATATGGCAGCATAATAGCAGTATGTAAAAGACTTGGTCAATATATTGATGAGATGCTGATGGAAATGTACTTGTATAGCACAGTAACCAATGGCGCAGATATTTACTCTCTTAAACTGATGGTTTTCACCAAAATAAATAAATTGTAAATGGGTAACAAAACTGTTGGGTCAGTCATTGCATTGATATTGGTTCTTGTCCATACTGTGTTTTTTTTTTGGTTGACATTATTTGATTACCATCTTTTCATTAAAGTGTCATATAGGCAGGGCTTAATTCGTGCCGGAACATGCCAGATCCGGCACCTCATTTTACTAATCCCTCTCCTCGCATGCACTCCAGCACCCCTGCTATGCCTCATTGCTTTAAAAAAATATTTTTTTCTGTGAATGGCTTAAAGAACTTAAGGCTCTCATGAGGTCCTAATTGTTGCCAAAATGCGCCTTAAAGCTGGTGTCCAAACTCAATCAGACACACCTAGGCTAGCTAATCAAGCTCTTCCTAGGCTTTCTAGACACATCCTGACAGATGTATTGAGGCAAATTGGAGTTAAAATCACCTGGACACCAGTTTGGACACCCCTGCTTTAAGGCATACCTTGGCTACAATTAAGGCCTCATAAGAGCCTTGAGTTCTTTAAGCCATTCACAGAAAAAAATGTGAAAACTATTGTTGTCTTCTATCATCTGTCAATAATTATATTTATTTTTCTTTAAAAGGCAAACTTCAAGACATGATGACTCTGGGCTCTGTGATGTAAAGGAGAAAATTGAGGAGGTTCTACTTGCATCTGAGGGTCTACCTGCCGTGTCAGCTAGGCTGAGAGAGCTGTGCAAATGCTGTGAGGGCCTCACAGAACAGCAAAGTGAGGTTCTGAGAACATCATTCAAGTGCTGTGTGTGCAGAGGTACCTAGGCATCATACTGACATGTACAATATGTTCATTAAAAGAACCATAGTTCACATGCAATAAATTATAAAACCTTCCCTTGAAGGGAGCCCTGGGTATTAATTGTGTGGCATAATTTCAATAGTTTCTTACTGAAATATGTAGTAAAAACACTCATGAAATATATATTATTAAGCTGAGATTCATTTACATTATTCTAAAGCCATAGCTGTATGTTGAACCTCCAATTCAGGATCATTTATGTATTGTTGCATAGTGTAAATAAGTATTTTGAACAGCGCAGTGATCTGCTGAGGGTTAAAATCATGTACTATAAATTCGGCTTTGCTGATAATGCAACTGATGGCTTGTGCTGCATAAAATAGTTATGTTAGAGAGACTTTAGTAGAAATCTACATGGGTGTAACCACTCAAAAAGATTATAAATGCATACTGCAGAAAAAGTATATGATTTAGGTTCATGGCATTGCATGATAATATGATTCCCTAAATTCTAATTGCTCTGAAATGTTACACTATATACGATGATAGTTTAATAGACAAGTTTAAATTAAGCTACAAATAGAAAATGGTTCCATATCCACAGCAGAATTACTGCATGTCAAACACAACCATGCTTTTGTTAATGAGTTCACATGTTTGAATGACTCAGAAACCCAGTTATAAAGACTAAATGACTCTTATTAATAATGCTGCTGTTTAATAAAATTTCAGTCTGAGTGTCATCAGGCCCTTGATTAGATAAATTAATTTGTGTCATGATTCAGGAAACACCTCTTTGCTTTAGTTTATGCTTTCATATGCAGATAATGTGAAGTATTTCTTTTGACTCGTTAGTGTTCAAAAACAGTGAGGCCGCTAAACTGGGGCTCAGAGTGGCTGTAGCGCAATCTGAAATTGTGTAGCCCTGTTTTAGTCCCTTATTTCAGCTCTACGGCAAGAAGTCGAGTGAAAGGTAGGCTAACCAAGTGCATCGTAGAACAAGAAATAAATCGTATCTGTTATTAACTTGCAGTCAGATAGGCTGAGATAGGCGGGGTCATGCTGTATGGACTCATAACTGAAGCGATGTCAGTTCCAACTCTTCTCAAATAATATAACCAAGACTGTGCATCCAAATCAAATAGCCTACACAATCGGTTATCAAAGTGTCCATTATTGCGGCATGTCTATCTCAAAAATACATACAAGTCTAACTGAACCAGTCAGAAAGCAAGCTTTAGGAATGTTTACATTATAAAAATGACAGCTACAACTACAAAAGTAGTTACTTTATAAAAATGACTACTAGTTCTTAATCCAGCCCTGATCATAAGAGCTGTGTAAAGTATGTATCGGAACTTTGTAAAGTTCCGGTTTAATGATATATTTTTCTATGTGTATTACAGGAGTGATGGACAGTCCCGTCTTGTCACGGTGCTGTCGTAGCCTGATTGGCTGTCGACAATGCATAGAGGCAGTAGTGGATGAGGGCCAAGCCTGTATAAAATGCAGGTCTGCAGTGTCAAGAGATTCTATTGTGGTTGTGGCTGGCTTGTCTGAGGTCTTGAGTGTCATTAAGGCATTAGACGAGCAGTACAACTCCTGTTGAGGCTGTCAACTGAACCCTCCAAGCTGATCTCTGGGTCTGGCAAGAGCACATTTAGATTAAGAGGAATCATTTAATTGGGTTAGCCCATTTGCATTTTATCTTATTTTTTTAAAAGACTTTTCCTATTTAAAGCTTGACTCTGTAGTGACCTTGTGTTCTAGACAGGAACTTTTCATTTTGTCAATCTAGTCCGATATGGCTAAGATCTGTAGTCTTCTTTCAGTGTAATCAAGGAACTTTGCTGCTGTTCCATGATTGTATTAGGTGTAATGATATTATGCAATGCTGTTACCTACCTGGGAACAATTTTCAAATGCTGTTTCTTTTGCTACAGCCATGGTATGGCAGCAAAATACTTTTTCCAAAATTTTGCTGTAACATGTATAGAACCTAGCCATATCAGCCTAGAAAGCAAAATTTTCTGTTGGTCCTGCTATACAATGTAATGACAAATGTCAAACTTTAAATAGGAATATCGCAACTTTTTTTTTTAAATTACCGAGATGCTATTGGTCTAATCTGATTCAATGATCTATGCTAAGCTAAAAGTGCCCCCCCCCCCCCCCCCCCCCTTCACTTCAAATGTTTTGTTTTGTATGCATGTTTATATGCAGTTTACACAGTACAGTATGTTAGTGTTGTTACCACCTTTTTCATACAGTTTGATTCTAAGACAATGTTTTAAACTTTCTGTTGGCATGTTTGAGAATAAAAAAAACTTACATTGAATTTGTCATTAGCAGTATGTTTTAATACAAATCAATCTATCTCAAATAATTATTTGCAGAATATTTATTCTAATTTAACTACTGTAGTTATAACTGCTGGTCTCGCAATATTATATACAGTGCATGCTACAGTAGACTAAAACAGATGTATTACAGTAGTAAAAAATATATATACAATAACATTGAGGGATTTATTCTTGCACCTCTTGTTGTGATATCTATGCATATCTTCTGGTGATGTTAATTAGCTGGGTTAAACAGTCTTGGAACAGGTGGCAATACTCATTTACAGTGTAGTTCAATACATCTTCAAGGTCAAAATAAAGGGAATTGAATTCTGTCTCAGCCCTAATTTTATCCTCCTCAGACCGGAATGGGTCAATGCCAAATGCTGACGAACTGGTCAAACGCTGTCCCATTTCCTGATGGTACAGCTCAGCAGCTTCTGAAGCCCTCAGCAAAAGTTCCTCTACAATCCTTGTTTTGCAGCCATCTCTTGCCAGCAGATTGGGGATGCCTTTACCTAGAAATTAAAGATTTAGTTTTAAGGTGAAAAAAACTATTGATACTACGTTAAAGAAAATCCTGGTCATAGATACCTACTGTACCTGTAAATATCCTCCTAAAGAATTAGATTTAAAGATAAACAACAGGAAGTGGCCTTACAGGATATTACATGCGTGTATATGGGTAGTTATGTGTGTGATGTCAAGTCATAGGTGGCGTTACAGATAAAAATGGAAAAAAGGTCATAAATTTTTGGTCTAAACGAATGTTAAAGCACTGTAACATACCTGTAATATAATGACTGTTCCATGCATGAACAAATCTCTGCACTCCAATCTGGCTGATCTGGCATGTAAGGTTGGACAAACAGTATCTTGTCAACCCATCCTCCATATCCAAAGACTCCTGGTCAACCATCTGAATGAGTGCTCTCTTGATTGGAAAATTGACCCGCTTATTAACTTCAGGCCACATCCTCTCTACAGTGTGGTTCTGTGGAGAAAAAGCAATGTACACTATGTAAAAAAGTTACACAGTATAAAATGTCAGTTTAATTATTTAACTAAGTATTGAAAAAAAAACTTGATTACAATATTTTAATAAATGATACAGTAGACAAACATGATATCCCTGCATTGGCTTTGGTATGCATGTTAACATTGTTATTTATAGGTTGTTGCAGCCTGTTTTTCCTCATCTCTTTTTAAAGTTACAATTTGTCTCAATGTCTACTTGCTACCTAACACAAAAATAGCTTTAATCTGTCTTTTGTGACTATTTTTGTCCAAAATATTTTGTGATTCATTAAAATGTATTTAACATGATGACCAACAGCCTTAGTTCTGAGAGCACAACTTTTTATAAATATAATGCATCTAGGGTATAAGTTGTAATAACTGTTTTAATTATTTATAACTGTACTTTATTCAGCATTTATTCACAGTATTTATTCATTATTATTATTTCACCTTTGTTGATGTTGTCTGCAGGTAAGGCAGTCTTTGCTGGTTATGTCTGTGTTCTGCCAACATTTCCTGCATGAAGAGGGTTAGGTAAAATTCTGTGCCGTGGTCCACCCTGACCTGATCCCACATGCCATGGGAAATGACAGCATTTCTAGGAAGAGATAAAAAATATATATAGTTAAACTTCCCATTATAGCACACCAAAAAAAATGTAAACATTGGATAATAGAACATTTTAGTCTTACCTGTACACCTCTTCATAAATGGTTAAATTGTTCTTTATTGGCATAGTGGAATGGCCAACAATTTTCTTGCTGAAACCATCAATAGCAATAACATGTGTGACCCCAAACATGCAAAGCTTCTCATTTTGGTCCATATGGAGTTTGTGGCCTACATACTCTGCATTGTATGGGACTGGATTTAAATTTTTTGCACCCTGAAATAAAATTGTATTTGGTTACATACAGTGCTTACAAAAAGTTCGAACTACATATGAGTATTTTACACATTCTGTACTATTGCAGTCTTTGAGTAAAATAAAATTCTAACAAAACTGAAAATAAAGAAAACAATAAAAACTTGCAACACCAAATTTATGAAGACTGGTTACAAAATACACCAAATGCATGATTCCACACTGTATAATCATTTACATGCGAAGGCAAGATGACGTGTTTTACATTATAAATAAATGCATCATGCCATCTAACTTTACCTGGCATCGAGCCCGGTGATATGGTTCATGCATCTGTGCTAATTTCTGTCCCACTCGAACCTCTGCTGCCTGCACACCTTGTGCAGCAAGGTAGCCTGTCATCATTTTGCGGCCATAATATGGTCCAGTCTGTAAATAAAATAGGAAAATAAAATAAATAATGGTTATTAAAACATAAGAATATAAAATAAAAATATTTCAATACTGTTGTAAAGCTCAATATCTTTGTTAGCAATTGGTAAATATTGTTTTTATTTTTTTAAACAATATTGTACAACATTTAACCTTAACCTAATCTGCTCTTAACTGTTTTTCAGTGAACCAGCTATGCTCATCTTAAAACAGGCTTGTCAAGCAGAATTGACCTGGTAACTCACACAGCTTAGGCTGGTTTACACTGTTTATTTCAGCAGATGAGATTTTTAAGGCTCCTAAATTCTTAAAAAGCTTAAAGGTTAAACCATTTAGGGGAAAATACTCACCTCTATAACTGCCCTTGAAACCGCCAACTCCAATTCCTCGTCGGAGATGCTTTTTCTTTTAACACCTCTTTCAGAACGAAATTTTCGTAAATTTCGTTCTGAATTCCCCCTCTGCACTCCTAGCTCCGATAAATGATACGAAATTTCAGTATCTGTGTGTCCATTTACGTACATATTCATGATCAGGTCTTCATATGTAGATAGACTCATGTCGACAAGATTAGTGTAGACGGGTAAAATCTGCGTTCAAACATCTTCATAGATTAGAGGTAATGGCGGTTGGCATTCCCGCCACCTACTGGATAGGAGTTCTGCATTCAAACCACTTTAAACGAAGAAAAAATAATAATAACTACAGAAATAAATATATCATAATATATTAATTAATCTAGTTTTTTATTACTTTTAAATATATTTTAAAGATCTCTTGATGACTTGAACCTTTCCTAATAACAATTTCCAGCTATAATTCATGATTTAACCTAGGTTTATCTTTTTCATATGCTACACACTCAAAAACAATATCATGTTTCTGGATTCCCATATTTATCACAATTACCGAATAATTCCCCAGTTATTGCCACAATCTAATTTATTCGGATTTACCTACATACTTTTAAAACTTTTAATTTGAAAGATATAAACCCTTGCCCCGCCTCTTACGTCTTTAATCTCTTGCTTTCAATGCCTATTGATAGCGATATGTTGAGAAAGCACGCAAGAAACTTTTGCTTTGCGAGTTATTCACCATGAATCAGTAAACGGTGTGTGCTACGTTCTGCTTTGCCGATTGCAAAACGTGATTGGGAAACGGTTTGCCAGAATATACCCTGACCTTTCCTCTCACCGCCCAAATATGCTCTATATTATAAACAAAATTAGCCTATAAGTCTTTTCCTAAATATCTTACTCTCAGGAAGTTCACCTAAGCCTCAGCAGCAGTGGAGTTTTGAGATTGACCTGAGCTCAATCTCCCCTCACCCTGCGAAAGGGAGGGAGCCCTGGGCTCAAGGATCCCTTTAGCTCAGGGCTCTCTCCAGGGACAGCAAGCCAAACAAGCGATTTATAAATCATGAGCTAAGTGTAAACTTTTGAAATGTACATGAGTGCTGTAAAGGTGTCAGGAAGTTTAATCTGGTGCCATAAATTAATGTATTGAATATAAAGTAATCACCCCAGGGGTCGCAAGACAGTCGAAAGCCTCATGGCTTTTCACTTCAATTCAGTTCCTCTTAATTCTATAGCACTGTAGATTGTGTCAAAGCAAAATAACATAGAAGTTCTAGTAAATTGAAACTGTGTCAGTCCAGTTTTCATTTGCATGTTGTTTTTTAATGTAACTATTAACTACATTTTTTTCTTTTGTTGGTTATAGATAAAATTTGGTAATTCTAATAGTTTAATAAAATGAATTTGACTTTTGGAAATCACCCCCCACCCTCTCATTGTCCCTTTGGGAACCACTGCTTTAGAATATGGTAGTACATGCCCAAAGTACAAAAATATGCAATTTAAGTGCTGTTATTGTTTTCTTAAAAAATCATACTGATTAATAACTTATAGAAAATTTCACAATGTTTTACGAAAACTAATTGATACATCTTAATTGACGTGCGAAACAGTTTATATATATATATATATATATATATATATATATATATATATATATATATATATATATATATATATATATATATATATATATATAAAATACACGTTTCCTCATTCTAAAAAAACATATTACTCTAATATATTGTCAATTAGTCCTATAATTGACTTTACCTAAAAATATTATTATAATTGATGTCAACAATGTTAACTATGATTGATATTGATCCTATATCTTTTGTAAATTACTGAAAAGTCTTTAATGAGGTTTAAAACACCTTGATACATCAGCTTAATGCTGCATATTTGATACGTTTGAATGTTTTTTGGAATGAATAATAAAGTCTAAAGTCATTCCTCATTTCATTTTACTCTTATCTTCGTCTTGTTAATGAAACATTAAACATTTTAAAACGTCATTTAGGATTTCATAGCAAAAGCATGGGTGTAGCTACTACTTTCTCAGAACATCTTAAGATTTAAAGTGAATGTTGCCGATCTCTTTAAGGGTGAATCTACAATATTTTTGGTAAGCAAAGCTCCAGTGTGCTGTCTATAAAGACTGTCTTTCCTGGCAACATTCACTTTAGCTCGCCCACTTCATGTCGTCCATTATCAGAAATTAGTAGATGGAGAGCAGTTGATTTCTTAGTGGACAAATTTCAACGGCATATTTTAATTTCATATAAATAAAAGAGAAAGAAAAAAGAGAATAATTAAAAATGCTAATGTTATTATTGAGTACAGCCTTCAGTTACAGTATATAAACCTCTTTAGTAAGAAGTAGAATTATTGAATAAAATAATATAGATTGTTTAAAATTACATAAAAAATGCATTCATTTATAAAACAAAACATAAAAGCCATGCATTTTTAAAGTTGCTACATTGTGCTTCATTGATTCAAATATTTAAACAATTAAACAATTGTTTTCAGCACACAAGTAACTGTAAAATCATAAAATAAAAGAGGCAAACAGACACTGCTGTGACATTAAATATTTAGTATTACATCAATAATATCACTTGGTTGGTGCGTAGTTTGGAACCCGGATGGACCTAAGATTCGTAATCAGCCAAGTTTGGTGAAGGAAAAATAATGGTTTGGGGTTACATTCAGTATAGAGGCATGCAAGAGATCTGCAGTGTGGATGGCAACATCAACAGCCTGAGGTATCAAGACATTTGTGCTGCCCATTACATTACAAACCACAGGAGAGGGCAAATTCTTCAGCAGGATAGTGCTCCTACTTATACTTCAGCCTCCACATCAAAGTTTCTGAAGGCAAAGAAGGTCAAGGTGCTTCAGGATTGGCCAGCCCAGTCACCAGACATAAACAATATTGAGCAAATCTGCAGTGAGATGGAGGAGACATTGAAGATGAATCCAAAGAATCTAATGATCTATGGGAGTCCTGCAAGGACGCTTTCTTTGCCATTTCAGGTGACTTTATTAATAAGTTATTTGAGTCTTTGCAGAGACGTATGGATGCAGAAGTCAGACTTTACTATCTGTAAAATAAGCTTAATCTAGAGGCCTTTGCCTTTCATTTAAGCCACTTCTGATGCCAAATAATGAACTAGAAGTTATTATTTGTTGTTCCCAACACTTGGATAGGCGACAAGACTTTTGTCAGGTAGTGTATAGCTATGTTTCCATCCAGCTATTTGTATGCTCATTTTGGAATATTGCGATAAAATTGTTTGATGAAACTGCCTAGATGTGCACATATTTTGAAAATGCGCAAAAAAAAAAAAAAAACCGTATGCACACAACTTTAGTAAGATAATCTTTTTATCCGATAATAAAAAAAATATGCATAAACTACGACACAAACACATTTACCAAAAAAAAAAAAAAAAAAAAAAACTTATGTGTGCATCAAAAAATGTTTGAAACATTGACACCAAAGACTTATCAAAAGAGAAACTTTCTGTTGGATATAGGCATCGCTGATGTCCATATTCATAAATGTAATTGTTATAGAAAGTGAAACAATAAATCCAAATGTTATTTTGGAGTTTGTACTAATTTGCTTATTTAAATTCACAGTAAAACACGAATTGATGACAAAATCATATTAAAGACTTTTTTTCAAAAGAAAACAAAAAAACAATGAATAATAAATATGACAAATATATAAATATATTGATAGAAATCTCAAAATTCAGACCAAAGACTGTGCCTCTGGCGCCATCTAATGGAGGTGTTTGTTTTGAGACAGTTTCTCTGTAGAAAATAACCCCGATTTTCAGTCACATTTGTTATTCTGTCCAGTTGTCATTTTCTGACAAGGCAATAAATGACAATAAAGTTTTTTTTTAAAGAATTACATTTATTTGAACAGAATTAATTTGAAAGAAACGCTATCATATATTTATAGAATAAAACAGTTTGCAGCATATGTTGTTTTGTTTTTCTAAAAATGACAAGAAATAAATTAGTCTGTACATATTTACATATTGAATTTAAATAGCATTTTCTTTTAATATTATTTCATTTAATTATCCAAACCTCAAAAATAAATAAATAAACAAACAAACAAACAAATAAATATATATATATATATATATATATATATATATATATATATATATATATATATATATATATATATATATATATATATATATATATATATATATATATATATATTTAAATAAATATATTTACTTACTCTTATATTAACTCTTGTTTTTTTTCCATTTAAGTGTACAAAATGAGTCAATATAAAAGCATATGATTTTATACATATGAGCTCAAATACATGAGCTGAACCTGCAAACTGTGTGAATCAATGACTGTGTGAGTGTGGTTGCAAAAGTTTAATGCGTGCTTTTATTTTGGTGGGAAGTTTCTTCCGGTCAGATGTTCGCATCAGTTTGAGCGGCCGCTAGGGGGAAGCGTCTAGCAGTGTCGTTCTTACGGAATTCCTCTTGATCACCTGATAAACGCAGAAATGGCTGGCCGGGTGAGTATTTCTTTCCCTTTAACGTTTTTTTTGTCAAAAACATAAATACGGATCTTTTTGAGAGTTTACTGAGTAAACTCAAAGCTGAACGCCATTCATACGTGTTGTGTTTGCACACGTCATTCACGCTCATGCAGAACCGGAAGAGCTTCACATCACATCTTATGACTCTCAAACTTAAAGCGCCGTTTCAAACTTTAAGTACAAGTTTCTAATGTTTTAAAAATGCAGTCGTTTTTGTTAAATAAGTTTGATAAATGAAGACGGCAGGGTGCGTGTTGTTGTTACGCCTTTGGCTGCTGTCATTACAGATGTGTGAATCAAAGAGTTCATATTATGATAAAGAAACAAATGACAGATAGCATAAGCGAATTGAGTTATGAATACTCAAGACACCTAAATGCAAATGAAAACATAATATTTAGGCTGTAGTTTATCAGACGTTCACTAATGTAAAGACTTGAACGTACAGAAGTCTGTAGTGTTGTTATTATTCTTAACTAAGACTACTAAAGGGACAAATGTGCCATAAAATGAAAATGTTTACTCATTCTCAAGTGGTTCCAAACCTTTATGAGTTTCTTTCTTCTGTTGAACACAAATGAAGGTGTTGAAGAAAGTTGGAAAACTATAATCATTGACTTCCATAGTAGGAAAAACAAATACTATGGAAGTCAATGGTTACAGGTTTCTAGCTTTCTTCAACGTCTTCGATTGTGATAAATTTTGGGTGAACTGTGCCTTTAAAATCATAACAAACTAAACTATAAATTTAAAGTAATCTCTTGGCAACAAACTGAGTTAAAATAAAACGTTTAAATTAAAATGACTAAAATAAAAATATACAAATGTAAGCAATTTTTAAAACTTAAGAAATACTATAACCAAAAAGGCAAAAGTTGCTTAAATAAAAACAAAAAAAATGCTAAAATTAAAATCTAATTCTAATTACTCATAAATATTGGCATATATGAGACTACAAAACAAATGGCACACAATACATTTAATAAAGTAATTAATATGAATGAATTAATATTTGTTTTTTTTCAACTTTAGTTATAGTGTGTAATAGAAAACAAACTAATTATATTTATAAAAATATATTACACAAAGTCAAGGAGCATCCCATTTTGTTGTCGACATCAATTATAACTAACAAAATGTTATTTTCCCAAATATTATTCAACGTAACTTTGTGAAACCTCTAATAAAAAATAAAATGTCCAAATATGGGTATAAAAATATTCCACCATCATTCAGCTTAACAGATATTTTTATTTATTCAGAATTATTTTTATGTTTATGTTAAATGGAACCAGCATATTCAGACCTGAAACTATTTAAATGTGCTTTGAAGGAAAGCATAAAGATTTGACAAATTAAAATTTTATTATATTTATTTATTTTATTATTTTACACATTTTAATATAAAAAAATCAATCAGTAAATAAAAAGCTAATATTTGTCATTTGATTTTCTCAAAACGTCACAGTAAAATAATGTGAGGAAAAAAAATACAGCTCTGTTTTTAATGTGTTCTCAGATCTTTGGACTCCGTGTCAGGTGTTTGTTTCATTAATGGCTCATAGTTACTTAAGCAAATAATAGAAATTTGATAAGCGGCTCCAAACACACAGTGTGCATTATGCATTATAATTATAGCATGTATGCTTGAGGAGATTATGCGCGATTCAGAAAGTCCAGAATTCATTTCATGTTATCGGTAAAACCACACTAGTGTTTAATACAGGCCTTCAGTAATCCTGTAAGTTCACAGAGCATTACTGTATGTTCTCAGCATTTCTTTCCTGCGAGCTAAAGCAAGTCATTATAGATTTGTAAAGTATTTGAATAATTGAATGTCTGGATACAGACAAGCTAATGGGAGGAGTGACTGCTTATTCACTGAGTGCCAGTCATGATGACAGTGAAGATTTTAGCAGACAACTGGTAAGTGTTGACGTCTAGGTTTGGTGTTTTTAGAGGAAGGATGATGGAGACTTTTCTCTGTTTTCCATTTAAAATGTTGGGTTTTACAAATGTTTGGTTGTCATTTTGCCTTATTTTTTGGACCAGTGTTACTTTTAGTAATGATTTGAATTCTAGTTATTAGCATCAGGAAAAAATATTAGTGTATTATTTCATATTATTTATCACAGTCCTTTCCTGCAATGTATCTTGCTTAAAAAAATTATCTTTAATAATATTAGTTTCGAATAGTCTCTCTGATTCACCAAGGCGCACATTTTATTTTTTATTAGAATGCAGTATGATCAACAATATCATAAGAACACTGTATCTTTGCTTTTCGTTCTGCATTTGTAAATGATATATTTTCTAAATATATAAATGTTAAATATTTGTGTGTGTTAAATAAATGTTCTTATATATTACTTTATTTAGTTAACTTTAAACAAAACCCCCAACATTAGTAGTATATAAAGAACACAAAATTGGTGTAGAGATATATAATTAAATATTTAAACATTAGAAAATTACAATTTGAAACAAAATATTCAGATACCTTGAAACAAAAAGCAAATATTAAGATGTCTAAGCGAATAAAAAATGCTCTACATTTTACTTGTAGTTTGAGGATTATGTCATTATATTAATATGTAAGAGGTTCCTGTGTGTGAAAATGTAAAGACAACTGATTTAGTAGTAATTATGAAAAATGCAAATAAGTATGTTCAAGCTTTTGACTGCCAGCATATATAACCATATACAAGTCCACATTTTCAGCATACATAAGTCCACATTTTCGATTTCATCTATTTGCTATCACTTCATCAATCTTCTGCTTGTTTTTGTTTCTCAGCTAATGCAAGCAGCAAGATGCCCGACAGATGAACTGTCTCTCACAAACTGTGTGGTTGCAAGTGAGAAAGACTTCAAATCTGGGCAGTGAGTATTTGATGTGCATCAAAAAACCCAAAGAACCTGAGATGGGGTTATATTTAAACACACTATCAGAATGCATGTGTCTGATCAGCTGTCTCTTTTTTTATTTAAGGCATTTGACTATTAAAACCACTCCAACTCAGAAATTTGTCTTCACTGTGAGAACTCACCCAAGCGTGGTGCCAGGAACCATTGCCTTTAGTCTACCTCAGGTACATGTTTTTGTCATATTTTCTCAAGGTACTGTCTAAAGGCCAATGATGACACATAATGTCCTCTGAATGGGTCTTTACACAGTCATCATTGGTTTTGTCTGCTGTTCTAGACATCTAGATATAGACTTTATACCACATTAGTATATGGAGGAATAGACTCGGGTAATGATTTGCTTCAATATGTGATGCTATGGAAGCTATTTTTTTAATGACCTTTAATTCTGACAATTCTTTTTTTTCCCCCCAGAAATGTGTCTTACAATCTGGAGTTATAAACAAATGAAATGATTGTAAAGTATTGGAAATAATTTTAAACAAATTATTATTTTTTTGGATTAAAATGAGTAGACTTTATTAATTAATGAGTAAGAACCAGATGAATTAACCTATAATAAAAAAATTTATTATATATATTATTATATAAGAGACCATAATCTTCCGTAAGAAGCATATAGTTTTATTTATTAACTGCAAAATGCAAAATTATTAGCCCTTCTGTGAAATTAATTCCTTTAGAAAAATTCCCAAGTGCTGCTTAACAGAGATTTTTATCATCTTTTAAACATAATAGTTTTAATAGATAATTTGTAATAACAGAGTTTTGTCTTTGACATAATGATGACAGTACATAATAATTACTAGTGCAATATAATAGTATTCAGCTTAAAGTGCATAACTAGTTTAATTAGCCAAGTAATTGGGCAACAGTGAATTGTTCTGTAGCCAATGGATATATATAATTTCTTAAGGTTCCTAATAATACTGACCCTAAAAGATCTATAAAATAAAACGGCTTTTAATCCTGCCAAACTAAAAAATAAGACTCTCTCTAGAAGGAAAAAAAATGTAATTGGAAATACTGGGGAAAAAAATCCTTTCTCTGTAAATATTTGGAATAACTATAATTTCACAGGAAGGCTAATCATTTTGCTTATACGGTGACGATTAGTTGTTTTAATTAAATTAATGTACACATTCCTAGAATATTAGGTCATGAATATATTGCTCAAAATTGATCTAAATATATTGATAGAAAATTTGTATTAATCTTCCTGATGCATGTAATGACATTTTTGCATTTCCATATATTGTGGCATTGTTACACTCCTGCTTAATGTTGTGTTTCTTAACATTTTGCATTGTTTTTGCCTGCTTGTCCTCCACCTATTAACATGAGAGCAGCAAGACACCTCAGGTACTGCTGTAGCATTCTCACAGTGGTGGTCTTATTTTATGGCATAACGTCATATTAATGAACCAAAAAAAAAGAAACTTGAGAAATGTTTATCAACTAAAACTACAGGATGAATAATTAATTTGCTGTACAATAAGACCATCTATAAAGAGAAAGTTGTAGAGATGTGTTTGTGTGACCTTTAGCAGTTGGATCTTATAAACTAACTTTATAATAATTTTGTGTCTTGCGATATGTAAAAACCTGGATGTTCTCTGTGTCACAGAGGAAATGGGCCGGACTCTCTCTAAACCAAGATGTGGAAGGTACATGTGTAGTTTTTTTTTTTTTTTTTAACAGTACTAGGTTTGAGATGTTTAAAAAAAAAAGATGATCTGAATTAAAAAAAAAAAAAAAAAAAAAAAAAAAAATATATATATATATATATATATATATATATATATATATATATATATATATGTATGTATGTATGTATGTATGTATGTATGTATGTATGTATGTGTATATATATATATATATATATATATATATATATATATATATATGTATGTATGTATGTATGTATGTATGTATGTGTATATATATATATATATATATATATATATATATATATATATATATATATATATATATATATATATATATATATATATATATATATTAAAGAATTTAAAATAAAAAGGATGCCTGTAAAATCTACACTATTTGATTGGCTGATTTCTAATTGACTTAGTGTTTTAGTTTCCTGCACTTGTGAGAATATTTATTGTATTGTTATACCTTTATGGTTGTGTTAGATAGATGGAAGTGCAATAGATTGAGCCAAACCATTTTGATAGTGTCAAGAAAAAAAAGAATGAATTTGTTATTATACCAATAAATTACACCAATAAGTTAAAATGTAGACAAGTTTCTCAAAATGTATAGTAAAAGTATTGTCTCAAAAAAGTCAAAAAAAAAAAAAAAAAACAGTAATATTGTGAATTCTTTGTATTGTTCTCAAAACCATGACACACTAGATTTGCTTTTTGAAGATGCTTTTACAAATAGAAAGTTTTTATAAAAAGAACAGCATTTGAAGATAAAATAAATATCTTCATTCTCACATTTGATTACTTTCATATGCTGTTGCTGAAGAAAAGTACATATTAAAAAAATCAAGGGATTGTTGGATTGTTAACACTAAGGGATTGCTGGATTGTTGTAAAGTGTGTTGTAAGTAAGGTCTTAGCATATTCTAAACTGAGTCCAAATCAGACTATTTGTAAAATGTGTAAATTGTTAAAATATTAAATATCTATTTATTATATTTCTTGTATGTAGTTTAATTGCTCTAGTCATTATTGCTTTTATTACTATTACCAATAATAATACCAATAATAATAATAATAATAATTAATATTAGAGTGATTTCTGAAGGATCATGTGACTGAAGACTGGTGTAATGAAGCTGACAATTCACCTTTAAAATCACCAGAATAAATGATTAAATTAAATGATAAACTACTTTTGAACAGTTATTTTAAGGTGCAATAACATTTCACAATTTTACAATTTGTACTGTATTTTTGATTGAATAAATGCAGCCTTGGTGAGCAGGAGAAGCTTATTTTAAAACATTTAAAAATCATACTGACCCCAAACTTTTGACCTGTAGTGTATATCTGATCGGAAACCGATGTAAACGATTGACTGTTCTCACTGTGTATTGAAACTGGTCAGATGCTACTTGTGCGTCTTGTTGTGCACTGTTGCTTTGTGGATTGTCTGCATTGGTTTTTATGCCAATAATGTTGTGCAGCATTTCACACACAAGATAAAACAAACAGATCTTGCGTTACTTTATGGAAAAATGCTGTTGTTTGTGGTGGATTATAACATCTAATGAGGCAGCAGCACAGATGATGAAAACTGGTATGTGTGGTTTTCCTGCGTTTTGCCATCTTCGCTGGTCTCAACAATCATAGAGGTGTGTAGACCAGCCCTACTGGTAGGATTTTAGCATTTTCCACTAGACTTGCACTTTGCAAAAACAACACAAACTTGTTTTTCTATTGACATTCAGCCTATTTTCTACAAACCACATCTGACATATCATGTTCACATTTTACAAGATGTGAGAAAGCCAACAACAACAACAACTCAAAAATATGATAAGATCAGTCATGGTTTTGTATCATCAAATACAAATACAAATACTATCCTAAGAATGTCCACATGAATTGTATGTACAGTATACTAACAATACACAAAATTCTTCATATACATAATTACATTTTTAATTATATTAATTTTGATCAATATAATAAGTTCTAACTTTTTTATGAGATATTTGGTTCTATTGTGTTTTATTAATGTCCAAACTGTAAACCTAACTCTTACAGGAACCTGTTGAGTTTTATTAATGTCTACACCTAGCCCTGTTGTTGTTTTGTTTGCAGTGAGTGTCTACAACTTTGACCCGTCCAGACAGTATGTGGGAACCATGACAATCGAGATCGACTTCCTCCAGAAAAAGAGCATTGACAGCAACCCTTATGACTCTGATAAAATGGCCATTGAATTTATTCAGTGTTTCACTGCGCAGGCCTTTAGCATGAGTCAACAGGTGAGACGTTAATCGGTCTTGAATGTTATCCTCACACTTGTGTGTTGACAATTGTAGTTTGATGCTCTTGGTTTGTTTGGTCCAAAACAAATTGACATTTGGGGCCCGTTTCAGAAAAGTAAAAACTCTGAGTATGTTAACTCTGAATTTTCAGTTTCAGAATGGGAGGAATGCCGAACCCAATAAAGCAGGGTTATTCAAGCTTATTTTGGTCTCCTCCTCCCTTTTTAAAATGCTGTTTAAATATGTCTTAATTTTTAAAGTATTTTATCACATTTCAAGTAAACATATTTAAAGATTCTTAAATCAAGAGGGAATTTTTAAAAAATGGGGAATTAATGGGAGCTATTTAGTCTTTTTTAAATTAAGTTTAGACTTAAATTATGCCTAAGTCAATTATCTGTGAATGTGGTAATAGTAAACGTAGAAGTTTTCTTAATATAAATTAAAACAAGAATGTTTGGAGTGTTGGCAAATTTACAATAGCTCCACCCTACAAAGTTACGCAATGTTAAATATTACAAGTGAACAGCAGCAAACACGAAAACGCAGAGGCCGTTTACACAATAGCACTTTCAGCCAAAAACGGGGAAACCTGGCAACTATGTTTTTGTGACTGAAAATGCAGACAAATAAATAAACAAATATAAATAGCACAATAAATAAACGCATAAAGTTTCTGAAATTATTGATTAAATTATTCATTATTGTGTGTGTGTAAACGCACGAAAATGAGATTAAGCATTAAAGGTAAGCACAAACAAACACACCACAATGGTGGAGTACGTGGTTGTGTTGTTTAAGGAAAAAACTTTTGAGTTGTTGACTATGTTGTTAACATATCCACAGAGTTTCCCATCTGAGATTTCAAGTTTAAAGTCAGAGTTGGTTGAAGCACCTTTTTGAAATGGGCTCTTGTATTGTAATGGGCAACATTGTGAATATAACAAAAAAGGTATGCTTGTGGTTCTCTATTTTGATTTTGTGGTTCCCTATTTTGAAGATTCAGAGGTGTTTGGCCCAAATTATGTTTATATTTCAGTTAAACAACAAACGAATTTGTTTGAAAGTGAACCAAGACCCAGCTTTTCAATGAACTGAACTTATAGAGCAATTGCACCAACAGTTGTTTTAACCAAACCAAGTGTGAACACCTTTATAATAAGGTCTGTGAGTCTTTGTATGTATTGTAGATGTTGTGGCACATTAAACCTCTATCTTCTTTTTGACAGTTTGTCTTTAGCTTTTGTGACAAACTCTTTGCGCTGGTCATAAAAGATATTGAGGCCATGGATCCCAGCATTCTCAGAGGCGAGCAGAACTCTAGCAAAAAACACAAGGTACCTTTTCTTTTTCTTACTTGGAACACTTGCATATTAATATGTTAAGAGATGTGGCTTATTTAGAATTTTCCGTTTCCTTTTTCAGATTGACATTGGTCTACTGCATGGCAATAGTCAAGTGATTTTTGAGAAAGCGGAGAGCTCGTCTGTCAATTTGATTGGTTAGTGCTTAACCTGCAAATTCTCATGACTCTTGTGAATCTGATATACACAAGTTTACACATATACATACACATTTATTTCCTATTTAATAGATAAAAAAACAGAAACATAATAAGATAATAAACTTCTAGTTACCTTGCAGAAATGACTGCCACGTATATTCCTAGATGTCTGTTAGCATCCTACCAGTATCAGTTTTTATGAACAGTTCCACAAACTCCATCAAAGACCTAATATTTTAAAATAATTTGTTTATATGGAAAATATAATATACATGATCATATCCATTTACATATTTTTTACAAACCTTACTTTTTTGTATAGCAACATTATTTATTTATTTATTATTACAATTTAACATCAATAATAATTAATATTAAATAACTAAATAATTTTATAAGGGATTGAAATAATGTCATTTGTCTGCTCAATGAGCCTTTTTAAAGATTATTTCTTATTAAAACGTAATGACAGAATGCAGAAAAACTTCTGCAATTAATAATGCCAAATAATTTGTATCCATAGTCACATTTGAATAATAGATTTTTAAATGTACAGTGCCATGCATATTTTTATTGAAATAACAGGCAATAAAAACAGTTTGCAAAAAAAAAAGATAAAACATAAGGTATGTAGTAGATTAATTCAAAATAATTCCTCTGTCAATTTTTATTTTTGTCCTGTGGCTTGTTTTGTTCTGTGATTTAATGCTTGAAACGTTAACAGGTTTCAAATAGTGTAACAACCAAACTGCACCACTAGATGGCAGTCAAAACAAATGTATTTTTAACCGCACCTGCTGTACCTCAGGGTACTGTTATTCTAAATGTTTTACACGTCAATTTATTTTACATATGGAGAAGTTAATTATATTATGTGTCTCAGCATTTGTTTTTGCAAATTATTCGACAGGAAAAGCAAAAACCAAAGGCTCTCGTCAGTCTATAATCAACCCAGATTGGAACTTTGAGCGCATGGGCATCGGAGGCCTGGACAAGGAATTCTCAGACATCTTCCGTCGGGCTTTTGCTTCACGAGTCTTTCCTCCAGACATAGTTGAGCAAATGGGTGAGTCTTGGATTTTCACTTGCTGTTTCACTTTGAAAACCTTCATAAGGAATCACTTTGGGTACCAAGTAAGTCAGGACTGTCACTAGTGGTAAAAAAAAAGTTTAGCAAAGGTGTATATGCCCTTATTTTTTATTTTCTTCCTCTGCATCTCTTTCTGTTTAAGTTTACAGAAGCACAACATGATATGGTTAATTGAAGAAAAAAGGACAAAGCCAAGTAAAATAAGATGGCTATAAGAATAGACGTACAGCACTCAGACCTTCCCAGCACTTTATCCTAACCATAAATGAAAATTGCTTAAAGTTATACTCGATCCTGACAGAACATCCGCATGTTGTCTTCACTTTTGCTGTTGGCGTACAGTCAAAAGCCTAGTTTGAATTATATTGTCAGACGGCAATCTGATTGTGTTTTTATGATTTATGTTCACCCTCTAAACAGATCAACAATTGTTAAAGATGCTATCCAGCAGACTAATTCCCATCAGATTGACTCCTGCAGCGAAAGTATTATAATCATTTGCAGTTAAAGCTGCTGTCTGCATTCCATTCCCAGCTTTTAGGCACTTGGGTCTCTTTAGTGAGTAATTATGAACAAGTGTTCTTATTTGCGTGCAAAAAAATGTTCTCACACAGAAGTTCAGATGGATTATGAACAGGTGTTTATTTGGACGAATCCTAAATGATCATGTCCACTGCTAAAAACTAGCATGATGCCATGCAGAACACTTATTATATCAGAGCATCTATTATTGGCTTAACAACCACTCAGAATTCTGTCATATGGAGTAAGCTTTTAGCTTTGCACCCGTTAATGTCCTAGTTGATGTACATCCTGATAATTCAAATCTTGTTTTTGCTTTGAATTTAAACATAAAAAATATAAAAAGTGTTTCTTATTTACATTATATCTGCCAAAAGTAACTTGTATAGGGTAAAAAGCAATGGTCCTAGAACTGAGCCTTGCTTTACTCAATATCAAACTTGTAAACTATATGGTACGCTATGCTTCCCACACATAGACTTTACATGGGTGGGCAGCCCAGGTATATTAACAGCCGCCCAAGTATATTTTGTGACAGTCTTTTTTAACAAATATTATCATCCTTTTACACTTTTTTTGTATCCGCTCAAGATAACTAAACATCCACGTTCGATTAACCAGTGGAAAATCTTCTCTCAACCTATTTCGTACTGCTCATTGAGTGTGCGCGAGAACTGTCAACAACGCTTCCTCAGACAGTCTCACATGCTCTGCAGAGACCCAAAGAGATGCTCCTTTTCGAGGCTTAAAAATGCATCTGGCTGTTGTTTCTAAGGGTGCTTTTACACCTGTTTTGTTCCGAAACAATGATTAAAACTGTTACAATGTTCCACTTTGCACTTGGTGTGGTTTGCTTTCACACGGTAAACTCTCCTCCCCCTTGGTCAGAGTTCCACGGTTTATTTTACAGAGTCCCACTCAGCTGTCATGCGTTCTTATTTTAATTTATGGCAATGAGCAACAAGACATTATAAGCGGAAAGCTGCGCTTTAATTTTCACCAAATATTAATCAGAGGTAAGACTTTCTCATACATAGCCCTTGGCTAGAATTATGCATTATAGGTTTTACATTATAGAGAGAAATAACAGATAAATCAAGACTGTTGTTTGGTCAATTTTCCTAACCGATGAACAACTTTTGTTAATATTTCAGCATGGATATTTCAGTAGGAATGATGACCCCCCCCCCCCCCCCCACACACACACACTCACTCATAATTCTCTCTTCATATAGCCGTATATGCCTTTTACTTGTCCATAAAACACTGTGATATAGTTGGGCTCGGATCGTTTTGCTTTCTCACTACAATCGATCCACTCCAGAGTTCATTTCAATCAAGCCAAGACCACCACATTCAGGCGATCTCGGACCGATTGATTTGCTAGGACCAACGGATTCAAGCTCGGTTGCTGGATTCACATATACCAAACAAACTGCGCTAACTGGGGAAACATGCCAGGTTCCGAAACAAAAGTCTAGGTGTGAAAGCACCCTCAATCTCCTAAAATGTCCAGCAGTCGACTTTTGCTTTTGCATTACTCTTTTATTAAAGACTACTTTTAGCTTGGCTTCACAGCTGACAGCGCGCACAGCCATGAGACAGACAGAAAAAGTAAATAATAGATTCTTTCATTTAAACGATTAAAAAAACTTTGCTGTATATTTGAAGAGAACAAAATGAGATCTAAACTGGCTGAACTTGAGAGAGAGAAAGAGAGTGTGAGAGGGAAAAAGAGTGGAACTGTGTGCAGATGGCTCCTAAATAGCATAAAAATAAGAGAAATAGTGGAATTCTTTTTTATTTTATTTTAACAGCTTTTTAACAGTGTCATAATAAATAAAAGTATTGTTAAAAATCACATAATTTTTTTGTGTCACATGTAGTTTTATGTTTTATTAACCATTTATGTGGTGTGGGTAAAAGATGTGTTTCAATCCGGCTACCACCGCAAGTATATTTCAAACTTGTGGGAAGCACTGGTACGTCTTAGTTTGGTGCTAAGTTTAGTGCTAAACCTATAATAGATACGAATGATTTCAACCATGGCGATTTAATTTCACAAATACAAGCATCATTTTCTGGCCTGTCCATGTTGATAGAATCAAATAGTATCAAATGCAGCACTAAGGTCTAGTAAAGCTATTAGCAAATTGCAACCACAATCAGATGTTTAAAGCAAGTTAAATGGTCTAATCTCACACTGGAATTCTCTTTATATACAATTTTTTTCCCCCCAGAACAAACATAGTTGTGAATTTCTATAGCTGCCATCTACCAAAATTAGCAGGGTACGAAAAGCAATGGTCCAAGTAGTGAGCCTTCCATTACTTCATATCAAAGTTGTGATCGATATTCTACTTCTTCATTTACTGTTACAAATTGATAACGGTTAGATCATTCTGATTTGAACCACAGCAATGTAATCCCATTAATACCAGCAATTTTAAAGTTGACAGTATCAAATAATATCAAATGCAGCACTGAGGTCCAGTAATGCTATTAGCAAATTGCAACCACGATTAGATGATAAAAAGGAAATAATATGGTCTGAGCTTGCACCGGGATTCTTTGCAGATATAATTTCTCTCCAAGAATGAACATAGTTGTGAAGAGACCACTTTTTCAAGCATTTCTGATAGGACATTTGGTCAGCAAATTTGGTCTGCAGTTTGCTAATTCTAATCAAGTTGCGTTTAAGTAAGATGCTTAATAACAAAAGTTTTTTTGGGGATAAACCTTATAAAATGACCATCTACCAATGGATTAGCAACCCCCTAGAGCACTCTAGCAAACACAGAGAACACGCTAACAACCATCTACCCCTGCCTTAGCAACCAACTACCAATGGTCTAGCAAAAACCTGTAGCAGAAGAGTAAATCTTCAGAGCTGGCTAGTTTTCAGCTGATATAACACTACAGGTATAATTGTGCGTTAAAAGTTAAGCAAGTCTAATGCAATTAAATCATAAAGCATTTAAACACAAGGTTCATGCAAGCGCAATGAACTCTGTCATTTAGAATTGTAAACGAACAGTTCTGAAGGGCATATTCCTGTAATCTGTCAGATGACTTGATCATGTCTACACACACTCACAGAGAGCTGTGTGTGTGTGTGTGAGATGACCTTTTGTGGTGTGATGGCTGCAGGAGTCGGCCTCTGGCCCGGGCAGCTGCCTGCTCTAATGAGATGGCTGGTCTTGATAGCACAAAGGTGAGCACCTAATTGGGCTTGGTTTTGGAGCCCAGGTGCTGAAGGAAGGTGCGGCTGTGCGTCTGAGTATGTTATTGTCTTACAGCGCTTGGGTGGGAGTTTACACCAATAGACTCAGTTTCTCCCAAAAACTCCCACCACCTAAAGGTCATCTCGGTCTGTCCAACCATGGCTTCGTTCTTCTCCTCCACGAAAAGTCTGAACGTCTACCCTCCCTCAACCTGAGTCTGTCATCAGGTGTAAATGGCCATACTGATTCTGATCTCAGGCCTGCTGGTTATCTCCAGCCTTCCCGCTCAGTCCAAATGGCAGCCAGCAGATGTTGTTAACCAAAAACAGGCCTCTTGTCTGAGAAATGCCACTGCTCATCAAAAAGACCCGTGTGCTACTTTGAAAACACTTGATTTGGGCACACAAGATTTTTTCCCTTGCATTAGAACATAAAATGTCCTCTTTATTAGTTTGTTTTTCTGTTTAATTACCAAAAAAATATTGTTAATGATGTATAGACCTAAATCATTTTATAATCTAAAGTTGCTGACCAAAATAATAATTAATGATCATTTGACATTTAAAAAAAAAACTTTTCTACTGTCATTAAAACCACTGTTTTACTCCTTTGTAAGTAAGAATTTTTAAAAATATAATCCATTTAAATATGGTCACGAAATGATCTAAATTAATAATTGTTTTATAAAAAGTTATTTAACAAAACATTTATTAACCTACACATTTTACATGCATTTAATGAATGCATTTAACAAAACACAAAGTATATAGCTGGAAATTTATAGTCATACATATAACAGGAAATTGTATCACAGAGAGCATTTATATAGACCTTTGTGTCTTTTACTAAACTTCTAAAAAATATATCATTTGCTGTAATTCCCCCCAAAAATAAAATTATATATATATATATATATATATATATATATATTTATATATTTATATATATATATATATATATATATATATATATATATATATATATATATATATATATATATATATATATATATATATATATATATATATATATATATATATATATATATATGCCTTCAGAACTGCCTTAATCCTTCGTGGCATAAATAACAAGGTACTAGAAATATTCCTCAGAGATTTTGGTCCATATTGACATAATAGCATCATAAAGATGCTGCAGATTTGCCGGCTGCACATCCATTTTTTTTTTTAAACCGGCTTAAGTAAATAAAAAATAATAATTATATCAAATTATTTTTCAGGATGGTGTAAGGAAAAAAGCATGCTCCACATGACTTTTTTTAAGCGTGTGAGAAATAAATATTACCGTATTTATTTAGCTTGCGCTCATAGTTATTGTTTTGCTAAACAATTAATCTGTGCAAGTTTGGTGAACAAGTTAATCCATTGAATAAAAATATTTGTTTTGGTAATTATCACTAAACGAAGTCTGACCATTTGCTTCTACGTTTGAGTTGTTGGCCCTTCTTTGTTGATGTCAGTTTGATGGCTTCAGCCATGATATTCTTACTATTTTACCTTTAGTTTGCTACTAGAGAAAGATGCGCAAAAAGAAAGCCCCTCCCCCTACTTCTTTTTCAGTTGAAAGTACATCAGCAAACTGAAATAAAAGTCTCAGTAACATCTAATTCATGCAGACTTGAAATAGAAACCAGGGCCAGGCCGATAAACGATATCGAATATCGATAAAATTCATTAGTTCTTTTTGTTTATTTTGTGGATTTCTGACCATCAAAAAATTCCTTAAAATAAAGATACAAATTATAGAGAACGAAATTTGTTACAAAAAGATTTTTTTTCCAAGTATATTTGGCTTTGTGAAGTAGTCAAAAATGGTTTCAATGTTTCCTGTTTTTTATGCTTTTAAATTTTTTTTTAACATTTTTATTTTATTTGTTTATTTTTTTATCTTCTGTAGGGGTTATTTACAGTTTTAACCCAAAGAATGACCAGTCTGTCAGATGAAGAAGAGCCGGAGTCAGAGATTCAAATAAATAAAATAAAGTTTACTGAAGATAGTTTGCAGTTTCATCAGCAGAAGCCAGCTTCAACACTCGCAATGAGTTAATATAATAATATAATGAACTTATTCATTAGTTAAAATCATTTCAAAGTTAAATACTCATTTTAAATAGTCAAATAATCATATTTAATAAAAATAATGAGAAATAGGATTATGAGAAAAGGATAAAAGTTGATCCATGCTGAGATGGATTGGAAGGTATAAATTCAAATCCTTCAGTCGCCCCTTTTTGACCTGAGTGGAGTCCAATACTCTGCTTCCGGTCAACCAGTGAGGTCACTAAGGAGAGTGGAATAATGACTCATGCTCCCTTAATTAGGTCACATTGACAGTGACAAGGAGGTCACAACTCCCTAATTAGGAGTTTCCTGGCCCCTTCTTGGTCAAGCCGGAACCTTATTGATAGGACCAGAAATGAATTGATTCAGATGTGGTTTTACCTGAAGCATCAGAAAACATGCAATAGGCAAAAGGTGTGAATTCTACACAGTTTTGCAACCTTAAAGGGCTCCAGACTATTTAAATAAAATGGACTATTGTTGCACAAATGTGTGAGCATTTTAGTGACTTTTCCCACATGCAAAATTATGTATTGTAGATAGACCGTTAATGATGATACTACCGTTTACAAAGTAGTGGCACCGCCAGTATTTTGGAGTCATAGTATCGCGATGCTACCATAGTACCGGTAAACCGTGCAACCCTACTCTATAATGATGTATGAGCCAGTCATACAGCAGAAATGTGCAACAATGGGAATCGAAAAGTGTGTTGATATTAGAGATATATCGAATTTTCAGCCACCGAAAAATTATTGGACGAAAATGTTATGCCATTTATTGGACCTTCTAATTTTTGTATCTTCAGTCATTGTTGGGGTACTCTTAAATCTAGAAGCATTATCTTATATCGAAATATATATCGCTATCATTCAGTATGGAAAATAATTATTAAGATTGCATTTTTGCCAGATTGCCCAGCCCTAATTGAAACATTTGTTAAAAAACAAAAGTACTTTAAAACCATATAAAAACAAAACGATTACAATTGTGACACATTGAAAACTTTTTTTTTATTTATTATTATTTTTTATGAGCGCCCTTCTATACCATTTTGTGACCATGCTTCAGCATTCCTCAACTCCTTTTCTCTTTCCTTAGGTTGTAAACACGTGAAGGGAATCTTGCTGTTTGGACCACCCGGCTGTGGTAAAACCCTAATGGCACGGCAGATTGGAAAGATGCTGAACGCCAGAGAGCCAAAAGTGGTCAACGGGCCAGAGATTCTGAACAAATACGTGGGCGAATCGGAGGCCAACATCAGAAAGCTATTCGCTGATGCTGAGGAGGAACAGAAGAGGGTACGAAACCAGAGATGGCATTTTGTGCAAATTATTCAACACGTTGCACGCTTGGGAGAAAAAAACTTGTGTTGTTTCCATGCATTCACAGACTTTTTTGCACAACCTTACATTCATCTGGCTCTGTGACGGAACCCGCCGATATTTGACACGTTAAAGAAAGGTTTCTCTGTCAACAGTCAAAAAATAAGAAATAAAAAAATAATGGCAGGCTAACTTTTTTGGGGTTTGCACAAAGGACGCTGTTCCCAGTTTTGGGCGCTCCAGCTGCTCTACAAATAACTCCAAATTGCTGAAATATACTTACCGAATTACTGTAAATAGCCTTGTGTTTGCTTAGAAACATTATCATAGTTTGTTTTTTCCAAGGGTGATGTGCTGGCAGAGATCTGCTGGTTCTGGCTGTGTTGTGAGTGTGATGTTGTGCTGGTAGACTGTGTGACTACATGACATTGAAGAGCTCACTCGGCACCTCTTAATGAGAGCGTTCGGCTATCTGTAACCCCTCACCCTGACTCACGGGAGGCCACGCACACTCACACTGGCCTCCCATCTGCGCTAAATGTTACGGCCTTGCCTCTCACTGCCTCACAGATGATGAAGATAAAGCCTGATTGTGAACCATTGTCACCGAGTTTATTTAGTACCAGTGGATTCGCCAACTTGGCATTTAAAGGGATAGTTCACCCCAAAATGAAACTTTTCTCACCATTTAATCACCTTTAAACTTTCTGAGGTTCTTTCTTTTGTTGAACACTACAGAAGATATTTTGAAGCATACTGAAAACCTGACACCCACAGTAGGAATAACCAATACTATAGAAGTCAATGGTTACAGGTTTTCAACATTCTTCAAAATATCTTCTTTTGTGCTCAACAGAAAAAAGAAAGTCAAGGTTTGGAACATGATGATGACAGAATTTAAATTTTTGGCTGATATATTTAAAATGAGAGATTAAGAGAATTATACACAAAGTTTTAAAGATCATATTTAAATCACAATCATATTCAATCTAAATATATGTTTATATACTGTTTTATAATATATTGTTTTATGATCAAATATATTACTCGTTCTGAAGTAATAATAAGTATAATGAACATTGATCAAATATATTACTTGTTCTGAAGTAATGATAAGTATAATGAACATTGATCAAATATATTACTCGTTCTGAAGTAATGATAAGTATAATGAACATTGATCAAATATATTACTCGTTCTGAAGTAATGATAAGTATAATGAACATTGATCAAATATATTACTCGTTCTGAAGTAATGATAAGTATAATGAACATTGATCAAATATATTACTCGTTCTGAAGTAATAATAAGTATAATGAACATTGATCAAATATATTACTCGTTCTGAACTAATAATAAGTATATTGAACATTGTATCTGGTTATATCAGTACATTTATATCTGGAGCTTAACTCAGTTATTTGACTGTTCAGTGTATGTGGATATTTACTATTTAGTGTACACAAATTAAATTAATTATTTACTATTCAAAAATTGTTAGACATTCCAATTCTGAAACAGAAAAATTAAACTAAATAGAAAAAACTGCATAGATAAATAAATGATTAAATAAATAAACAAATAAATTCATCAGACTTAACATTGAATAACACTAGAAACACACTTAAGTTAAAGTGAAAACTTAAAATAGAAAACTTTTTTGATTAAAAAAACCCCAAAACAATTCAATCTAAAACTACTATTAACACTTCTGTTATTTGTTAATTCACAATTAAACCAAAAAATTATACTAGTTAGTTATTAGTTAGTAAATCTGTATTAGTTAGTTACTTATGAAATACATTTGGTATTACCGTATCTTAATATTAAAATTACAAGTGTGCTTTTTTTTGACAGTGTTATGACATGACATAATAATAAGTGGGAAATTATTATTTAATAACTTTTTATGTTTTTCTTCCTCCTTTTGAAGTTGGGGGCCAACAGCGGCCTACACATCGTTATATTTGACGAAATTGATGCCATTTGCAAACAACGTGGCAGCATGGCAGGCAGCACAGGGGTCCACGACACTGTAGTGAACCAGCTTCTGTCCAAGATCGATGGTGTAGAGCAGCTCAACAACATCCTGGTTATTGGTAAGAACTTCCTGTGAGATTATAATAACTATACACTAAACTTTCACTATTAAAAAAATAATACTTTTTGTTCCATATTTAATGCATTTATTTTGTATTTAAGGCATGACCAACAGGCCTGACCTGATTGATGAAGCTCTGTTGAGGCCGGGTAGATTGGAAGTCAAAATGGAGATTGGTAAGAACCACAGTAGCCGAGTTGGACGAAAATATTATTGCACAGTATTAGAAATGTTATATTTTATTGCGTGATGTAATGTGTCTTAATGTTGTTATTACATGATGTAGTCTTTATATGCTTGATATTATTTCAAAAATACAAACAAAAAAGCAAATTGCAAGATTAACCATAAAATAATGTATTATATTACACAAACACAAAATATGTATTGGAATAACCATTCTTTATTAAACCTTTTAAAAATTATTAACCCTTCTGGGAAATTTCTAAGTCTTTTTCAATTATTTCCAAAGTGATGTTTAATGGAACAAGGACATTTTCACAGTATTTCCTATATTTTTTCTTTTGGCAAACTTAATATTTCTTTTTGTTTTGCCTTAAATAAAAACACATTTTACTTTTTAAAAACCATTTTAAAGGTCAGTGTTATTTAGCCCCTTAAAAACAAGCCAGTGTTGTACAAAATCTTCCCTAATTAAACTAATAACCTAGTTAAGACTTTTTATGGCCTCATATAGGACTTGATATGGCCACAGCCATATCACCCTGCAGCCCAAGACTGGTTACTCGCTGAAGCTAAGCAGGGCTGAGCCTGGTCAGTACCTGGATGGAAGACCACATGGGAAAACTAGGTTGCTGTTGGAAGTGGTGTTAGTAAGGCCAGCAGCGGGTCCTCAATCTGCTGTCTTTGTGAGTCCTAATGCCCCAGTAAAAGTGAAGGGGACATCACATACTGTCAGTGAGCATCGTCTTTCGGATGAGATGTTTAACCTGGGTCCTGACTCTCTGTGGTCATTAAAAATCCCATGACAATTTTTCTAAAGAGTAGGGGTATAATCTTGGTGTCCTGGCCAAATTCCCTCCATCAGCCCTTACCCATCATGGCCTCCCAATCATCTCCATCCACCGAACTGGCTCTATCACTGTCTCTCCACTCCACCAAAAGCTGGTGTGTGGTAAGTGCACTGGCGCCATTGTCCTGTGGCTGCCATCACATCATCCAAGTGGAGGCTGCACACTGGTGATGGTGTGGAGAGACCCCTCTCATGATTGTGAAACACTTTAGATGTATGGCCATACACAATAAATGCGCTATATAAAAACACATTACTTACCAACTTAATTAAATTCCAAGCTGAATACTAGTATCTTGCAAAATAACTAGTGAAACATTATGTATTTTGCTTTGATCATGGCAAAAAATTGTCATTAAAACTGTTGTTTAAAAATGTGTTGAATAAAATATTCTCTCCATTAAACAGCTTGGGAAATATTTGAAAAAGTATAAAAAATTTCAGAGGAGAAATAATAGCTTTGACTTCAAAGGTATATACATGTATTGTTTTTGTCCAGGCTTGCCAGATGAGACTGGTCGTGTTCAGATCCTAAATATCCACACAGCAAAGATGAAGCAGTCCAACATGCTGGCCAAAGACGTTGACGTACAGGAACTGGCTATCGAGACCAAGAACTACAGTGGAGCAGAGCTGGAAGGGCTTGTTCGGGCTGCGCAGTCCACTGCCATGAACCGTCACATCAAGGTCTGATCTCAAGCATTTCATCAAGACTGCACCACCACCGTCAGAACTAATTATGGTTGATTCAACTTGATTGAGCAGTTCTGAACTCTGTTCTGAACTCTGGTTGGAAATTATCTCAAGTTACAAAAATTGCTGATTATGCAAATACAATGCAGTTTACATAGGATTACAGTGATGCTGGGTTAGATATTTGAATGTTGTTTAAATGCGGTAGTTCATTTTAAATACAAGAAAGCAATGTGTCTGTGCTTGAGACATTGGTGATTGTGGAATTAATTTGATTTTTTATATATATATCTATTTTAAATATCCAAAACCACTAAATGAGGGTTATATATTTTGCTGATTTATGTACTGTATGAACATTATACTAAATGTTTTGAAGAATGTTGAAATCCAGAAAAATAAGAAATTTTAACTTGTTCAAACTTCAAATGTTGATTTTAAATTTTAACACGGACCGTGTTCTGGGTCTCCATTGTTATTATATCATACACCCTTAATTTTCAGCTTGATTTTATAGAAAACAGGGAAACACCAAATAAGCTTTAATATGTTGGGCTTTTTATTAGACCGCATAGAACAGCATTAAAACAGAACCCTAAAATGTTGTTAATATGATAAAACAGAGTTGCTCAATCTAGAAGTGGTGGACTGTGGCAAAAAAAAGCTCTGCAGCTTTCATGCCACATTGTGCTCATCTCTCATCATCAGCAACTTTAATGACAGTGTTCAAGCTTACTCGGCTTCATACATTTGTCATGTTTTTTTTCTATTTTGCTAGTTTCTTGTCTTGTTTATAGAGTTTAGATTCTCTGCCCGAGTCCAAGCCCATACCTGACCCAACCTGACCTGTGATATTTCTTGCCACTATCTTCGGGTCGGGCCTTAATTAGCCTAATTGTGTAGAGAGCTATACACAAATCTATAATGAAAGCATTTGACTACTTTCGTAGTGTTTGTGCTCATTTAAGTCAAAATTATTTGTGTTTAAAATATAAGACACCAGGATGGACATGTTTACATATTATTAGGTGTATTTGTCTGTTTTAAAACACACCCAAATCCCAAAGCGTTCACTTTCGCTCGTCTTTAAATCGCACGTACAGAAGTTGATCTGAGAACAGTGTCTTTATACGGATTGCGTCTTTCACACCAGCTGCACCTGCAGTGTGCAGCTGATTGGCGGCGGCTGCTGCACAGATAGATCTATCTCTATTCTATATAGTTACCTATCTATCTGGATATATATAAATCCACTTTTTATTTTTACTTTTCTTCTGCATTAAGGCCTGCAGCAACTTCCTGTGCATGCAGTGTACAACAGGCGTTACATGAATTGACTGATTCTGAGGTTGCATAGTGAATGCGGCTGTTTTTATATTCATTTCAATGTGGATTCAAGCCAAAATAAAGTGAAAGCATAATTCTCTATATGTAATAAAATGTATTTATTTAAGATCGGCTCTTTGATGCTACTTTTCATAGAAAGAGACAAGAAAATGCTTGAACGGGATGATGGTGGGATAGAGTGGTAAAAAACGGGAGAATCCTGGCAAAAACGGGAGGGTTCAGGAGTACAGAGAGGATGTTAGTCAGCCTTCAATGACCTCTTTTAACGTCTGTTATAACAGCAGACATATTAAAAAAATTGTTAATAGCATTTAAATCGGGCTCAGGCTCATAATTATTGTGTCGGACAGGGTCGGGCTTGGACACAAGGCGCACTGGTTCGGGTAGGGTCGGGTTTAATTTTTTGGGCTCTCTTATCTCTTGTTTAGACCTGCCAATATTAAATAAATGCAACACTAAAAGCGCCAGTAGGTGGCAGCACTTTCCTGTTTTAATGAGTCAGTAATTGAAGAAATTATTCCAATGATTTGTTCAAATCAGTTGATTCATTTAAAATCAAAACAAGTGACATTAAGAATGTAACATTGAAGCATTGGCTGTGTCCGAAACTGCCTACTATTCGGTAGGTACTGCATTTGAATTTAAACGTACTACTCGGCCATTAGAAAAGTATGTTCTATACAGTATGAATGTGAGCAGAATTAATTTATTTTGGATGTACTACATCTGCAACTTTGTCATGGTCATGTGACCTACCCTTTGAATAGGCTTCGTGGAGCAGTGAATCTTTTCACACTGTCTGTTTTTTCAGTGACATTTATACATGAACCACAATTACCATTTTACTAAAGATGATAACTATTGCACATCCCTAGTTCTGTAAGTGCATAGATATCTTTAAATTGCTGGACAAAACTGTGTGTATAGGTGTATTAGTGGCACAGCATATTTGATAGTGTTGACACATAATGCTCCAATATTTGACGAAGCTTACACCAGTGTAATGGTCTCTCTTACTCGCACACTTCATGACCTTTCATTTTGATTAAGTGAATTAGTCTATGGATCAATCTCTGTGTGTTTGTGCTCCTATAGGCCACTACTCAGGTAGAGGTGGACACCGAAAAGGCTCAGACTCTGCAAGTCAGCAGGAGTGACTTCTGGGCATCTCTGAATAATGACATCAAGCCTGTAAGTTCCATTCTCCATTATTGTGGATTCAGTTTTGCATAATATTACACTACAAAAAAAAATGCAGAGTTTCACAAAATTCCGTCATGTTGTTCTAACACAAATAGCTCATTTTAATTAGGTAGTTTAAACAAGCAGTAGAAATAATGCTTTTAAGTGCATGTAGACTCTAGGGCTGCACAATATATCATTTCAGCATCGATATCACAGTAGGCATATAGCAGGATCTTCAATGTCAAGTTGGAATTATAATTAATCAGAAACTGCAGTAGATAAAGTTATAGAAACAGAAAATACAGTTCTGAACGCATTCAATTCCTTTCATCTTTATTTCTATAGCACCATTACAATGTAGATTGTGTCAAAGCAGCTTAACATTGGTGAAGTTAATTCTGCTTCTAGTAAATTAAAACAGCTTCAGTCAAGTTTTCACAGTTGAACTTCAGTTTAGTGTAATGTAAATATCACTGCTGAATCGCATGCAACAGAAAATACAGTTGCAAAGTTTAACCCTAATAGAGCAGGGTGTTTGCAGGGTCTTAAAAAGTATTAAAAAAAATTAAAAATTATAAATCAATTATGAGAAAAGGAAGGCCCTTAAAAGGTACTAAAAAGCCTTAATTGTGTTTTTACGAGGTCTTAAGTTTTGTTCAAGCGTTGTCCAAAGTTTTTGACTCCAACAAAGCATAAATATATTTATTTTCCTCCTAATATTAACGGCGTCCTCAATCCACATGATTGGTTTAGGCTGGGTACGTCCGGCCAGCTCCTGATATCACGTAATTTGCGACAAACGCGGGAAGGTGATGTGTGACGCTCTCCACATGTAGCGAAACCATTGAGCGAAATAGACAGCGAAATGGGAAAATGTAAACTTGCATACTCCTGGTTGGAGAAAGACGAGTTTAAACTGTTGAAGCTGTTGCTGTTGCTGAAAACAACCGCGTAATTTATTCTTTTAAGCTTTGTTTCTCTTGAGTTGATCTGAGTTCTGTTGCATGGTTGTGCTCCATTGATTTATTTAACTACAACTGATTATTAGGTTAAAGGTTTGATTCTGATTAGAACTTGAAGTGAGGTCTTAAACATATTCTGAGAAGGTCTTTAAAAATCTTAAAAAGGTATTGATATTACCTTTAGGATTTTTACATATACCCTGAAGAGGGAAAGGCATGTGACTATGTAAGAATTCAATTGAATGTAAACCATTTGGGCACTATTGGGCACAATCTTTTTCAACAAAGATTAATTGTATTTATGTTTTTTAAATGAAGTAGAAAAAACTTCAACATATAAAGTGCTATTTTACATTTAATTATTTAATTTCTGTACCTCAATAGTGTTAGACTCTCCAGAAGACCATAAAACACCCTTTATTTTATGTGTGTCTTTTCCCCATTGTATTAATTCATTCTTGTAATTAGTTTATTATATTTTATGCAGATGCACTGACTCCCTATCAATTTGAAATCATGAATTCTTCCCAAAAACATTTAGTTTAGATCAACTTGTGAAAGTAGGTTCATATTGCAGGGTAAAACTAAATATTCAGCCTATTCAAACCACCTGATTAGATCTGATGCAGACATACTTCATTATTGGCATCATATCTGGTCCACTTCGCTGTTCATTTTTGTTCAAGAACCACAAATTTAGACATGAGGTCGCTATTATTTTACAACCAACAGTTAAATGAATCATTTTGTGAATTGTACACTTTTGAATGGGCCACTTGGGACCGAAACTAAAAGTGTCATTATTCTTAATTTTAGCAGTAAATAAAGTGATTTATCATTGTTTACTGATTTACTTACTACTTTCTGTTTTTCCCCCTGTAAAGGCATTTGGTAGTAATCAGGAGGATTACTCCAGTTACATCATGAACGGTATTGTAAAATGGAGCAATGCTGTGTCTGACATACTAGGAGATGGAGAACTACTGGTGCAGCAGACCAAGAACAGTGAACGCACACCGCTAGTTACTGTTCTTTTAGAGGGCAAGTCTTATACAAACTTCACAAACAAACACAAATACAGTGTTCGCTAACTGAAACTACCTGAAATCAACCAACTAACTGAAATAGTGATGTTGCTAATCAATGGCAGGTGTTCTGTGTTGCATTTTCATGTTTTGTGTGTGAAATCCTTCTCCCTTAAACTTAGAAATGCTCGATTTAATTTAACGATTGGTTCAGACAGTGAATTTGGTATAGATGCCTGTGTGGTATTTTACTTTTGTAATGTTTTTTTGCTTTGTTAATTGTTCTGATGAATTGTTTGTCTTTTAAAATTGACACAAATTGACATACATTTAAACTAAATAATATTAAAGAGAAATTTTACTGTAATTCAATGAATATTATCATAAATTAATATTGTGATAACACTGTTTAACTGTAAAAAACCATCAAAGTGTTATTTAGTATAAATTTTAAACTGTCAATCTAAACAAAAATAGTACATAAAATAAACCTGAAATTATTCTGACAAGCCATCACTTCAGATGCATATATCCTATATCATTTTCACAGCTGTACATTCACAATACTTGTATGTTTCATTTCCTTCGTATTTTATGTTAAAAGCTTTTTTGACAGTATCTGCTGATATGAATGCCACGTTGTGTTCCTAAATCTTATAAATGACCTAAATTCAGAGCAGATGCAGAGATCGAGTTTGTGTGGAACAGCATTTTTCTCTGAACAAGCATCTCTGAGTCACTGAACACGCCAGGTTATGAACTACTTGTGTTTATGTAGTTAAACCACTGCTATTGCATATTAACAATTGCACTACTCTCACAATTTCCAGTTTGATTTTTAATAATTATTTAGACCTAAAAAGGAAGAATTTGTGTCTGAAGATGATAGAATGGAAGTTATAATATCTAATAGAATAACCTAAAAATAACCCTTCAATAGCTTAAAGGTTCAAGAAACCTTCGAGTGCTTTTTTGAGATTTTAACAGATATCTGTGCGTGTCGAGCATCAGTTAAGACAACGTTAGCACCTGTTAATTGAAAACAGGATAATTTTCATCGTTTGTCAGCTAATTTCATCTTCCGGTGTTAAAAGAATTTTTGGGGAGAGATCAGAATCTGCTAGTAGAATGATGACGCGTCAGATTTCATTATTATTCATAGACTGAGTTTTTTTATCTTATGAGAAGACTCTGCTTCTTAATTATTCATGACTGCACGTGCATTCCGATGACAGACTAATATGGACATACCATAGACCTGCCCAGCTGTGAGACAGTGTGTGACACAGTATTTAGCCGTTCATTAAGGGTCGTATGTGTTTGTTTTCATGATCCACAGAGTTTGTTGCATGGCTTTCTCGCCGATGCTGCCCGATATAGCCAAGCTGTTTGTGTGCAGCAAGCATTTTTTTCGGGAGAGATGTACGAGAATTGGAAAATGGCGAACTTTGTCTTTTATCAGTTGAGTTCGTTACCATTCAGACACATTGCCTATATCCATGCTGCTGTGTTCACACATCTCCAGATTATCTTCAGGGCTAATGGCTCATTCAGACCCGGGGATTCAGGTGGAGAGAAGTCCTCATTTATAGCGTTTATATAAACATGATTATCTTTATAATGATATAACAAATTGCCGATATGTATTATATGGAATTATGAATAGCTTATGGTATATGTAATGGCATTAAATTACTTGCTGTTTATTGTTTTGCATTTTAACTTGAGCCAACTGACAAAAGCCATGCCCACTCCTCCCTCTGCTTGCAGCGCTCCATGCCCATAATGCTGCATTTTTTGAAAAAATGAGGTAGACTTAAACTGAAAGAGGGGGATTTCATGGCCCTTTAAAGGGATAAATCACCAAAGAAATTAAAATTTTGTCACCATTTACTCATCTTTTACTTGTCACAGACCTGTTTGAGTTTCTTTTTTTCTGCTTAACACAAAGTAAGTTAATTTGAAAAAACTTGGAAACTGGTAACAATTGACTTCCATAAGAAATGTTTACCTACTATAAGTGTCAATGATGACCCGTTTCAAGTATTCTTCAAAAAAAATTCCTCAAAACAAAAAACAAACTTAAATTATGTATAAATTATGAGTAAATATTTTGTTTTTGAGTGAACTATTCTTTTAAATATTGGTTATATTTTATACTAATTGTTTTTAGTGTTGAAAACTGTTCCTCTGGGTAGCAGATTGTAGACGACATTTAAATTACAAGGAATGTATAGCTTGATGTTACAGTACACACACGTTGCACTCACATCTACCCAAATGCTCAAAAAATAGCATTCTTTCCTGCTCTTGTTCTCTTTTTCACACAAGCAAACATGCACCATAATGCTGCAATCTGATATGACTGAGAGTGTGAATGTTTCTCTCTTAGGGCCTGCTCACAGTGGTAAGACCGCACTGGCGGCCAAGATCGCAGAGCACTCCCAGTTCCCCTTCATCAAGATCTGCTCTCCAGATAAAATGATCGGCTTTACAGAGACCGCCAAATGTCAGGCCATAAAGAAGGTAGCAACCTCGTATATGCGGGTTAAGTCATAAGGAGACCTGTGTGTGTTGAAAGCACTTGTTACAGATGTGATGTTGCAGCCTTTGATCTTTAATATTGACTTAATTGTTTTTATCTCTTTAGATATTTGAGGATGCCTACAAGTCTCAGTTGAGCTGTGTGGTGGTGGACGATATTGAGCGACTGCTGGGTGAGTTCATTCGTGCAAATTGTCTCACTCGAACACTTTTTTATGGCATTTATTGGTTTTTATTGTGTCATGGATAAATTAATACGACACTTAATGCCGAGTTCAGACTGCATGATTGAAGCCCCGAATTTGACTCATCGACAGGTTTTGAGAAATTACAGAGAAATGCCTGAAATCACAGGCAAATCGGTGCTCGTTTACGTAAGTAACAATCACACAGTGTGAACTATCAAAGATGCAATCTGAGAGAATCGCCAATGAGTCGCTGACACCCTTGACATATTCGGCATGTTAAATATCTGGACCTGTCGGCTATTCAAATCATGCTGTGTATTCTGATTGAAAATAACATCTGTGATTTACCTACAGCCATTGAGAAAGCAGCATCCACTAGTATGGGTATCTGCAGGCCAGCGGGAGGTTGTGGGAGAAGTTAAAAGGGTTTCTTTTTGGTATATTTGGACCCAAGTAATGGAGGAAAAACTAGTGTAAATTTGGCAGGAGCACCTGTGTCTGTTTGATGTGTAATCTGAGCAATATCACAACCGGATTGAAAAAGAAAAAATTTGAAGAGAAACTGTTAATTCCCTTCAAAAGCCAGGTGAGCAAAAAAAGTACATTTTCTATCCACCAAAGGCGTCTTTCTCATTATGTAGTAACAACAAAATATATACTACGTGACTTCACATTGTTTCCATGTCACTTCTCGCGTGTTTGATTGTGAGCTATAGTTAGCGGGCCGAGACAAGGTTGTCGGCGATTCTCCTATTGCAAAGTCATGCAGTGTGAAACCCCCTGTTGCCGATCCATCTTGCAGTGTAAACACAGCAGCGACAGAATGCTACCCCAGATAGTCATGCAGTGTGAAAACATCCATGACGTGACTACTTAACAGGCATAAGTCATTGAATCATTCATTCATTCAAATGATTGGTTCAAAAAGGCAGATTCATTCATCAATGAAGAAATGCTTAATAAATGGATTATTGAATATTTTTCTCAAAGAGATTTGTTGCAAAACGATTCATCCAAGAACAAAACAAAACAGTGTTTTATTTATTTATTGTTCCGTTAGTTCAGCTTTATAGCCCTTATATTGAATTACAACGAGATTGCAGTGCAACTCCCTTTAGCGTGCTTTAAAAAAGCAAATGGTACAGTATTACAGGATATTACATTATAATTAATTATAAAAGTTATTATAAAACGTATAAGTTCAAGATATTATTGTCAATTTTAATCTTATTAACATTTTGTTTGTTTTGTATATACTATTGTATAAAATTAATGTTACATTTGTGATCATATAGCACCAAATGCAGTATAACTGCCAGTCACCCTCGCATATAAAGTTTGCACACTGCATATACAGCTTCGGTGTTGTTATTACTCATCAAATATTTGTAATGACAGTTTTAGAAAATTTTTATTAGGCCTATTGTTCGGGATTTAACAAAGGAATTTAAAAAGAAATAAAATATTGTTTCATTTGCCTACTAAAATAAATGTCATTCTTTCATTTAAAGTTAATTTATTTTATATATAAATTTAAAAATCCGTGTTACCGTGATCTTTCTGCTGCAGATTTTGCATATTGGCTCATCTGAATTGGCCTGTTATTATGGTGGCTTGAAAAGCCAGCATACTGTTATCTATCTTAAACTTATTATTCTTCTTCTTCTTCTTCTTCTTCTTCTTCTTCTTCTTCTTCTTCTTCTTCTTCTTCTTCTTCTTCTTCTTCTTCTTATTCTTCTGAGACTAATTTCTAAGTGTATCTCCTCTGACTCGGGTTGCTATATCTTTTCTAACTGATCCGACTTTGGGTTTTCCGAAAAACGACCCAGAAAAATCCCAAAAGTCCCATTGATTTAACATTGGGTCAAACTTTGTGAGCTCATAACTCTGCATCAGACTGTCCTACAGACTTCTAACTGGACTCATTTAACTCAGTCTAGCCAGCAGCCAATAACTGATGACTTTTTAACTTACTAGCCACTCCCTAGCAACCACTTACAGCACCCTAGCAACTGTCCCATAGACTTCCATTGTAAAAGACTCCCATTTACTTAACATTGGATCAACCTTTGTGAGCTCATAACTCTGCATCAGACTGTCCTACAGACTAGAGTCTGGCCTCATTCAACTCAGTCTAGCCAGCAGCCAATCACTGATTACCTTTAAACTTACTAGCCACTCCCTAGCAACCAATTTCAGGACCCTAGCAACTGTCCCAGAGACTGTGACTAGCTATTCTAACACACGCTAACAGTTTTAACATCCTACTGACATGCTAATCTTGCTAGAAAGGTGCTAGCAACACGATAGTGACATGCTAGTCATGCTAGTAACATGCTAATTCATGCTAGAATCATGCTAACAACATGCTAATTCCTGCTAGAAACAAGCTGATTCATGCTAGAATCATGCTAGTAACATGCTAGTTACATGCTAATTAATGCTAGAATCATGCTAGTTACATGCTAATTCATGCTAGAAACATGCTAATTCATGCTAGAATCATGCTAACAACATGCTAATTCATGCTAGAAACATGCTAGTAACATGCTAATTCATGCTAGAAACATGCTAGTAACATGCTAGTAACATGCTAATTCATGCTAGAAACATGCTAGTAACATGCTAATTCATGCTAGAATCATGCTAGTAACATGCTAATCCATGCTAGAATCATGCTAGTAACATGCTAATCCATGCTAGAGTCATGCTAGTAACATGCTAATTCATGCTAGAATCATGCTAGTAACATGCTAATTCATGCTAGAATCATGCTAGTAACATGCTAATTCATGCTAGAATCATGCTAGTAACATGCTAATTCATGCTAGAATCATGCTAGTAACATGCTAATTCATGCTAGAAACATGCTAGTAACATGCTAATTCATGCTAAAATCATGCTAGTAACATGCTAATTCATGCTAGAATCATGCTAATAACATGCTAATTCATGCTAGAATCATGCTAGTAACATGCTAATTCATGCTAGAAACATGCTAGTAACATGCTAATTCATGCTAGAATCATGTTAGTAACATGCTAATTCATGCTAGAATCATGCTAGTAACATGCTAATTCATGCTAGAAACATGCTAGTAACATGCTAATTCATGCTAGAAACATGCTAGTAACATGCTTATTCATGCTAGAAACATGCTAGTAACATGCTAATCCATGCTAGAATCATGCTAGTTACATGCTAATCCATGCTAGAATCATGCTAGTAACATGCTAATTCATGCTAGAATCATGCTAGTAACATGCTAGAATCATGCTAATAACATGCTAATTCATGCTAGAATCATGCTAGTAACATGCTAATTCATGCTAGAATCATGCTAGTAACATGCTAATTCATGCTAGAAACATGCTAGTAACATGCTAATTCATGCTAGAATCATGCTAGTAACATGCTAATTCATGCTAGAATCATGCTAGTAACATGCTAATCCATGCTAGAATCATGCTAGTAACATGCTAATCCATGCTAGAATCATACTAGTAACATGCTAATTCATGCTAGAATCATGCTAGTAACATGCTAATTCATGCTAGAATCATGCTAGTAACATGCTAATTCATGCTAGAATCATGCTAGTAACATGCTAATTCATGCTAGAAACATGCTAGTAACATGCTAATTCATGCTAAAATCATGCTAGTAACATGCTAATTCATGCTAGAATCATGCTAATAACATGCTAATTCATGCTAGAATCATGCTAGTAACATGCTAATTCATGCTAGAAACATGCTAGTAACATGCTAATTCATGCTAGAATCATGTTAGTAACATGCTAATTCATGCTAGAATCATGCTAGTAACATGCTAATTCATGCTAGAAACATGCTAGTAACATGCTAATTCATGCTAGAAACATGCTTATTCATGCTAGAATCATGCTAATAACATGCTAATTCATGCTAGAAACATGCTAGTAACATGCTAATTCATGCTAGAATCATGCTAGTTACATGCTAATCCATGCTAGAATCATGCTAGTAACATGCTAATTCATGCTAGAATCATGCTAGTAACATGCTAGAATCATGCTAATAACATTCTAATTCATGCTAGAATCATGCTAGTAACATGCTAATTCATGCTAGAATCATGCTAGTAACATGCTAATTCATGCTAGAAACATGCTAGTAACATGCTAATTCATGCTAGAATCATGCTAGTAACATGCTAATTCATGCTAGAATCATGCTAGTAACATGCTAATCCATGCTAGAATCATGCTAGTAACATGCTAATCCATGCTAGAATCATACTAGTAACATGCTAATTCATGCTAATAACATGCTAATTCATGCTAGAATCATGCTAATAACATGCTAATTCATGCTAGAAACATGCTAATTCATGCTAGAATCATGCTAATAACATGCTAAATCATGCTAGAAACATGCTAGTAACATGCTAATTCATGCTAGAAACATGCTAGTAACATGCTAATTCATGCTAGAATCATGCTAGTAACATGCTAATTCATGCTAGAAACATGCTAGTAACATGCTAACTCATGCTAGAAACATGCTAGTAACATGCTAATTCATGCTAGAATCATGCTAATTCATGCTAGAAACATGCTAGTAACATGCTAATTCATGCTAGAATCATGCTAGTTACATGCTAATTTATGTTAGAATCATGCTAGTTACTTGCTAATTCATGCTAGTAACATGCTAATTCAGACTCTGCTTTTCAAGCCACCATAAAGTTTGTCCTCAAACTTTAATATCTAGTTCTGCAGTTGAAAAGTAAAAAATGCTGCTGATGTTACTTTCAGTTTCTACAGTCTTAAAACACTACTTATAATCAGTTGTTGTCATAGTGTTGTTATATGTTGTTAAAAGTCACACTAGAAACACTCTTGTATTTATTATTAATTTATTTAAAATTCAGTTCACAGTGATAAAGTGTAAAGAAAAAAAAAGCTTCTTAAAAAGTGTTTGCTGTTGTTGCCATGGTTTCTGCTGTTGGCTTGTCACAGTTAGAGTAAATGTGACAGTCCTACACACCCTCTATGATCTTCAAGAAAACATCATTCTTACTTCTGTGACATGATTTAATATAATAGCTGAAAATACGTATAAATATTGCATTATAATGTCAATAGACCTGATGATGTCAGATTTCAGGTTGTTAAAACATTAATAACAATATTATTGTACATATTAAATACTGTTCTACATTAACATACAATTCACTTCTCATCAAACCTGATAACATGATTCAAAAGAATCTCATTCAAAACAGTCTTAGGGCTTTTTACACATTGCTTAACCCCAAGTTATCGCTGCATCCTTAGCAATCAAAAACTAGCGTCTCATATTTGTGTGCTTTGGACATTCCCAGGAAAAACTATGCATTTTAGAAAAAAAAAACTGTTCTTTCAGAGTTTCACGGGAAAGTGTCAAATAGTGATGAAAAACAACAATTAAAGAGAAGAGACATTTCATTGTTTTATTTATTTAAGAAAGAAATAAAATGCAAGTAAAATGTAATTATATAGTTTTTGTCCTGCTTCTGTCCCATCACTAACACCATACACTCAAGGCCATGGCGTTGACACGATGCTCAATTGGTACTAATGGGCCCAAAGTGTGCCAAGAGAATATTCCCCACACCATTACATCACCACCACCACCAGCCTGAACCGTTGATATAAGGCAGGAGGTTTTCATGTTGTTTTCATACAAGGCAAACATGCTTTCATGTTGTTAACACCAAATTCTGACCCTACTATCCGAATGTCACAGCAGAAATCGAGACTCATCAGACCAGGCAACGTTTTTCCAATCTTCTATTCTCCAATTTTGGTGAGCCTCTGCGAATTGTAGTGGCACCCGGTGTGGTCTTCTGCAGCTGTAGCCCATCTGCCTTAAGGTTGGACGTATTGTGCTTTCAGACATGCTCTTCTGCATATCTCAGTTGTAACGAGTGGCTATTTGAGTTACTGTTGCCTTTATCAGCTCTAACCAGTCTGGCCATTCTCCTCTGACCTCTGTCATCAACAAGGCATTTGTGCCCACAGAACTGCCACTCACTGGATATATTCTTTTTTCGGACCATTCTCTGTAAACCCTAGAGATGGTTGTGCGTGAAAATCCCAGTAGATCAGCAGTTTCTGAAATACTCAGACCAGCCCGTCTGGCACCAACAACCAGGCCACGTTTAAAGTTACTTAAATCACCTTTGTTCCCCATTCTGATGCTCGATTTGAACTGCAGCAGATCGTCTTGACCATGCCTACCCACCTAAATGCATTGAGTTGCTGCCATGTGATTGGCTGATTAGAAATTTGCGTTAATGAGCAGTTGGACAGGTGTACCTAATAATGTGACCAGTGAGTGTATATGTGGATATAAGGACTAGCATTAAGCCATTATTTCAATTTTGAAATATTAGCATATTAATACTCAGATTATATGTTAATACTGGTTTAATAGTAAGCCGTGTAAAGCAGGATAAATCTATTTCAAGCAATGTGCAGCCATGTATTGTAGGGCAGTATAGGTCTTATTTCATCACGTGAGGTTTTTAAATTAATTGATGGTTTATATGCCAAACTTAGCTTACACTGTCCTCTTATCATATTTTTCACTTTACAGATTTTGTTCCCATCGGGCCGCGGTTCTCTAACCTGGTGCTGCAGGCTCTGCTGGTGTTACTGAAGAAACCTCCTCCTCGGGTGAGAATGACTTGTAGTACTGGCATCCTCAGACAGGGAGCAGCACCTTCTCTTACACAGAATAATATGTACTGGACACAATATTTCACTCTGTTATTTTATTTAATTTCACAAATACAACTGAATTATTGTATCACTACAAATTATAAGTAAATTTAGGAAGAAGAGACACTATAAAAAGCATTCAGAAGTCTTAGTAATATTTTATAGGATTTTATTTGCACTTTAATGTAATATTTGCAGTTAAGCTGTATGGAGCCACTGACTAAATGTGTTCATAGGCACATCAGAGCTATTTTAGTCTGCTATGATTTATAATTTAACCTCTAATGTTAGGGCTTTTCAAAACCTCTAACCCCAAGTATATTCCTAAACCAGTGTTTTCATACTGTGGTCCATGAAGGATTGCTTGTGGTCATTTATAAATAAAAATATTGACAGAAATTGCTAGTCAACTCATATCAGTCACATAACTGACTCTGCTAATATGTTCATGTGAAGTGTGTTGATTGATTAATTTGCCTGTTATTTTTGCATGTAAAAAGTATTTTTACATGCAAAAATATTAATTAATTATTTTAAACATATGTGTGTATGTATATATAGTTGAAGTCAGAATTATTAGCCCCCCTATATTTTTTTTCTTTTTTAAATGTTTCCCAAATGATGTTTAACAGAGCAAGGACATTTTCACAGTATGTCTGATAATATTTTTTCTTCTGGAGAAAGTCTTATTTGTTTTATTTTGGCTAAAATAAAAGCAGTTTAAGGTCGAAATTATTAGCCTCTTTAAGCTATATATTTTTTTCGATAGTCTACAGAACAAACCATCATTATACATTAACTTTCCTTATTACCCAAACCTGCCAAGTTAACCTAATTAACCTAGTTAAGCCTTTAAATGACACTTTAAGCTGTATAGAAGTGTCTTGAAAAATATCTAATATAAGTCAAATATTATTTACTGTCATCATGGCAAAGATAAAATAAATCAGTTATTAGAAATGAGTTATTAAAACTATTATGTTTAGAAATGTGTTGAAAAAATATTCTCTTCGTTAAACAGAAAATGGGGGAAAAAATAAACAGAGAGGCTAATAATTCTGTATATATACATATTAAATGCTGTATTGTACTTTCTATTTTTTTAAGGAATTATGCAACAAATGTCTTAGTTTCCACAAATATTCTGAGCAGCACAACTGATAATAATAGGAAATGTTTACAGTGCACGAAATCATCTCAAATTCAGCTTCGCCATTACAGGAATTAATTGCATTTAAAATATTTTACAATAAAAAAGTGTTATTCAAAATTATAACAATGGTTTACACAACCACCGTCAGTCCAAGGCACTCGGAAAACATATTAAAAATCTTTTATTGACATAGCTATTCCTTAACTGCACCTATGCGTTTCAGCAAACAACTGCCTTCATCAGGGTAACAGTGATCAGGTGCATCTGGAGTTTCTTTTGAATACTATAGTCTCATGACTCATTAGAATATCTAAACAATACTAAAATAATATATTGAACACAAGCTCAACTCAACAATCATCATTAATTCAGCATTGAGAGAGGAAGAAAAAAAATGTAATGGAAAAAAATAAATAAATAAATAAAACAACAAAATATAAAATAAAATAAAAATAAATTTAAAAAGATCATGCGTATAACATTACATACATGACAACATATTTCTTAAATAATGCAACGTAGATGTATATAGAATGAAACCACAAAAAATATGTATATGTAAAATATATACAGTTGAAGTCAGAATTATTGAACCCCCTGAATTATTAACCCCCCCTGTTTATTTTTTCCCCCCAAATTCTGTTTAATGGAGAGAACATTTTTTCAACACATTTCTAAACATAATAGTTTTAATAACTCATCTCTAATAACTGTTTTATTTTATTTTGCCATGATGACAGTAAATAATATTTGACTTGATGTTTTTCAAGACACTTCTATACAGCTTAAAGTGACATTTAAATGCTTAACTGGGTTAATTAGGTTAACTAGGCAGGTTAGGGTAATTAGGCAAGTTATTGTATAACAATGGTTTGTTCTGTAGACTATCGAGACCTTAAAATGTTTTTTAAACAATTAAAAACTGCTTTTATTCTAGCCGAAATAAAACAAATAAGACTTTCTCCAGAAGAAAAAATATCATCAGACATACTGTGAAAATGTCCTTGCTCGATTAAACATCATTTGGGAAATATTTAAGAAAGAAAAAAAATTCAAAGGGGCTTTAATAATTCTGATTGAAAAATTAACTAGTATAGTGTACAAATAAATGTACATAAACATGCACATACATATACATATGTCCCAAAAGTGTACTGTTACATTATTTAAGCTACTCCTGAGCACTTTTTATTTGATTTTGGATTGAAAAATATTGTTGACCCAAACATTTGACGAAGTAATATGCATAATAGTTTATATTTTACTAAAAGTGGTCAACCACTGGCTAAACTTTTGTTAAAGTGGTTAAACATTTACATGTTACAGACATAAATCTTTATTACAGCTCATTGGATAGAGGTGTCTTCTGTCACATCACACTTTTCACAATTTTCACATTCTTTTGACCAAAACCACTAACCGATATCTGAGTTTTTGGCTACATTTGAAATATTTATCCAAAGCATTTATTGTTTTTGGCTGTGGCGATGTTTTTCTTGATGAACAAGTCCCCCAACAAGCTCCTGTTGTGTCATGCTGTCTGGTGGCAGTGAGTGTGTATGTCGTGCTGTGTTTATAAGGTGTTTTGAATAGCTGAGGGTCTTTTCCTCCAGATCGGGACTGTATAGAGCAGCACTCAGTAGGGAGTCGGGTCTCGGGTGAGTCGATAGAAAGGGTTTGTGAGAGAGCCGAGACCTGGCAGGCCCGCAGCCTGTGTGGCACCTCATTTACATGCACTAGCATATACTGGACACCACAGGGGGGCGACCCATAATCCCCTGTGCTCGCTGGGGCCTCTGGGAATGGCCCACCTCTTTACTGCACGTAGCTGGGCACCATGGCTGTACTAGGAGATCTTGAAAGTTCGCCAGTGAGAGATTCTGACCTTTAGTGTTGATTTGATATGATTTTCTATGTTTGTATGTTTTTTTGATCCTGCAGGGTCGTAAGTTGTTGATTCTCGGCACAACTAGCAGAAAGGATGTCCTGCAGGAGATGGGCATGTCTGACTCTTTCAGCACTACAATCCACATCCCCAACATCTCTAGAGGAGAACATTTAATGGAGGCCCTGGAGGTGAGGCTTATCATGAACATTTTTCGAGACATTTTCAGTGTTCATACCCAAGATATGTTAACACCAGGTTGAAACAATAATTAGTTTTGTCACAATTAGAGGTTTCAAGGTAAACTATGGTCACTTTTTGGTCAGTTTGATCAGTTAAACGGCTTAAAGTCTGATTTAAGTCGCGTTAATCTTGTTTCTTTCAAGCTATTTTTAGCATGTTTGCTACATGAGGAAAAACTTCTGCTAGACAATATGATCATAATTGTGTTTATGCAGAGAAAACATCAGTCATGTTTACAGCAAATTCCTTAACAGAGCAAGAAAAAAATCTGAAAATAAGTAAATATAAAACAATAATACAAAACTATACATATAAAATATTGTTACATTTCATTTAATAATTTCAAGTATATGAAAGTAAGTTTGCATTAATGCAAATATTTCATTTTGAAACTAGTTTTTCTAGTTTTACAAATAGACATTTCACCATTATTACTAATATGTGTGCATTTTCCTTAAAAACCCAGCAAGTTGATTCACGATACCATTTATAATCGCATATTGCAATATTGACCTTAATAATTGCAATATAAAAATCCCAAACTTTACTGTAATCACAATATGACATTTTCATACTGTTACATGCCTAGTAATAATGAATAAAAAACAATTCTCCAATTCTCAAAACACCAATACCAAGTGGAAACAAATAGGTGCAGTGGCCCCAAAAATATTTGGAGGCTTAACCCCACATGGGTCTTTTTGTTATGAAATCTTTAAACGAAACTAAATAAACAATATAATAAATATCCAATTTAAAATGTCAGTAATATTTTAAGATGATTACGTCATTGATCAAAGTTATGTGGGTTTACTTGGTTATTTAATACATTGTTTTTAGGGAAAAAACAAAGACTTAAAAATGTGAGAATCAGATATGAGGGGTTTAAACAACATATATAAACACACACACACACACACACACACACACACACACACACACACACACACACACACACACACACACACACACACACACACACACACACACACACACACACATACAGTTGAAGTCAGAATTATTAGCCCCCCTTTAATTTTTTATTTATTTTTTTTTTTTATATTTCCCAAATGATGTTTAACAAAGCAAGGACATTTTCACAGTATGTCTGATAATAATTTTTCTTCTGGAGAAAGTCTTATTTGTTTTATTTCGGCTAGAATAAAAGCAGTTGTAATTGTTTAAAAACATTATAAATATTATTAGCCCCTTTAAGCCCAATTTTTTTCCCGATAGTCTACAGAACAAACCATTATTATACAATAACTTGCCTTATTACCCTAACCTGCCTAGTTAACCTAATTAACTTAGTTAAGCCTTTAAATGTCACTTTAAGCTGTATAGAAGTGTCTTGAAAAATATCTAATATAAGTCAAATATTATTTACTGTCATCATGGCAAAGATAAAAGAAATCAGTTATTAGAAATGAGTTATTAAAACTATTATGTTTCTCTCCGTTAAACAGAAATTGGGGAAAAAAAAATAAACTGGGGGGCTAATAATTCAGACTTCAACTGTGTGTGTATGTATATATATATATATATATATATATATATATATATATATATATATATATATATATATATTCACCTTTTACCTTTATTGTTAAATCACCTTCCCCTACAAAAAAACTACCTATTATTGGGAGGAGATACTGTGGTATTAAAATACTACATGACAAGCTATCCAGATTTTCTGTTTCTTTATATAAACGGCACATAATTATATGTTTTTATCAGATTTGCCTTCAAATTAAATTATTTTTCTCCTTCTGTATATATGTTTTCATGACAAAAAAAAATCCTTAAGAAAACAAAATATATTTTGTGTTGAACAGTAAAAAAAAGTCTTACAGGTTTGAAACAAGTGGAAGGAGACCAAACGATGACAGATTTTTATTTATTTATTTATTTTTTTTGTGAACTGTGCCCTTAAAGGATTAGTTCACTTCCAGAATTAAAAAATTCATATATTGTAGTCACCTATGTGTCATCCAATATTCATGTCTTTGTTTCTTCTGTCAAAAGATTTTATGATGAAATATGCATGATTTTATATTCCAGATTCTGGACTTTGATGTGTAAATATGTATACTTTGTAACCACTAAATCTAGTTTTAATCTAACAGTATTTGGGATGCAAGCATTATCTTGAAATGTTTTCCTGAAATGTTTTCCTTTAAAACCTCAAACTATTTGGGACTAAAGAAAGAAAGAAATGAGCATCTTGGATGACAAGAGAGTGAGAAAACTATCAGGAAATGTTTGTTATGGAAGTCAACTAATCCTTTAAGAAGGTCATCCTTAAATGACATTCACTCAAAAATGAAAATTACCCCATACTTTACTCACCCTCAAGTCATCTTCTGTGTGTACGCCTTTTTCTGACAGATGAACTCTGCCAAAGTAGTTTTGAATTTTTCATGCTGTATAATGGTGTTGGATGTTGACTTCCAAAGCTTCCAAAAGCACATAGAAAATTGTAAAACTAATCTATTTGGTGACAGGAGGGTAACGAATGTCCGATGAGGGAGATCATATTATAATATATAATATTTATAGTTTTTGATTGTAAACTTAAATCATGTATGCGACATTTGACGTAAGACCTGAGACATATTGTTAGGCCCGATGGTCAGCTGTTGGGGTTCGTCGGTCCATTAGTCAGGCTAGTTGGTTTGGTGTGTTCAATGCGTTGCCTCTTGTCGGGTTAACCTCAGAGCTTGTTGGCCTGATTCAGCTTGTAGAATCATCATTGGGCTGTCGGCCGAAGAGAGTTTTCTGATTGGTAATTCAACAATGAATCAGAGTGAATATGAACTATTAGATAATCAGATGTATTTGCAGGAGTGAATTCCTCCAGGGTGAGGTACAATTACTGTGATAATGGTACTAAATGCTGCTTTGTTTACGTTTTGTCTGTATGTGTCGGAAGTTTGTTTTACCTTTGTGGAATGGGAAAGCATTTCTGCTCCTCTCGGAGTGGAAAGATATGTCTTATGCAGGTGCAGAAGGTGGCTCTTCTTTCAGTCGGCTTTCGTCCGTTTGGTGTGGGGACAAGAGACGACAACTCAATTGGGTTTTGTTGGTGCTAGTTGTTTGGTGTTGACTTGGTTTGTCCCGGCCCATAGTGATTATTTTTCTTTTATATATATATATATCAATGATTTAAAAGTAGCATGTTCAGAGGACCTATATCTTCATGCTGATGATGTTATTTTAGTGTTTCATTAAGACAAAAGGGCCCTGGTTCACAGTTAAAAAAAATGGGTACAACTGGGCTTCGTATATTAAAATTTCTTTTCACATAGGTAAAACAGAAGCGATTTTATTTGCTTCAAGAGTGAAATTAAAGAAAGATGACTTGTTTGTGGTTAGGATTATTTATTTGATCATTGAGTCAAAAAAGGTAAATTATTTGGGACATTTAATTGATAATAAATTATTAGGAAATGCTACAACAAAGGTTTTTACTAGGATATGTGAAAAAATTAGGTTCTTAGCAAGGCAAGCTGGTCTGTTGGATGTTCATTCTTTAAAATTATTGGCAGGATCTATGATTCACCCCCATTTTGATTACGCTACCTCATTTTGGTATAGTAGCTGCTTAGAGTATGAAGGAAAAATTGCAAAAGGCACAAAATAAATTAGTACAAATAATTTAAAAAATTCATCATTTGCACAGTTTTTTTTTAAGAATTAGGTATGTTAACTGTTAATAAAAGAGTGTGCTTTTAAAAAATGTTTAATAATGTGGTTCCTAGTTATTAGGTGAACTATTTTCAATTGGTGAGGCAACAGCATTCATATAGTACTAGAGGTTGGGATTTTAATATTTGTTTATTTAACAAATTACCAAGTTCAATAAAGGAAATAAAAGACTCAGAAGATGGTTGTTTGATGAGGATAGTTCATACCTGTCGACCCTCTCGTTTTTCCCAGGATTCTCCCGTATTTTACAGTTCTATCCCGCTATCATCCCGTAAAAGTATTTTCCCATATTTCTCCCGTATTTTCAGTTATTCACTGAAGTGTGGCAAATAAACATTAAAGAGCCAATCCTCCCTATACGCAACCCATACCGCCGAACCACCAGGGGCCGCCCCTTGCTTTTAAATGTGAATCTATTCTGTGCTTTCGCTTTGTTTAAGCATGAAAACACTTTGAAATAAATATAAAAAACGCAGGATTCCATTTCCTTTTCATTACAGGTGCCGTCTCCTCTTCATATGCAATCCTCAAAACAGTCATATAGCAGTGCATGACTGTCAGCTGACGCGCTCCATAGTGATAAATAGATGCTGTTTCCAAATGGGTTCTGTACACGTGATTTGAAGAGGAGTGAAAGTCTGGGTTTTGGGTGTGTGTTTGAACAGACATATACACATATTTAATAATAATAATATCTAAAGATGTCGATCTTGGTGGGTATTTTCAAACACAACTAATTTTGTCCTAAATGAGCATAAAAAGTTAGGAAAGCAATCGAAAGCTTTCATTATAACGTTAGATCTGTGCATTTTTAAAGTGACACCTGTTATTTAATGTAATGAAAATAAAAAAAATCGAAATAAATAAGATTCATTCGTTGCTCTTTAATCAGAATGTGTAAGTTATACAGTGAAGAAACGGCTAATGAGATTTGATGGCTTGATTCTGTTTCATTATAATAGCTATTAACTTTTTTGCTAATAATATTTGCTGCTAATGTATACTATTTAATTTTTATTTCGTAAATAATAATAATAAAATATATCACTGACCATTTAACTGTTTATTTACAATGAAACGGCTCCAAATGAACATATTTAGTAATTTGGGTATTTTTTTAAGTGGTGGGGGATATGCCCACCTTATTATGGTGGGATAAAAGAATTTTATCACATCCCAATGTTGGCAGGTATGGGATAGTTAGTTTGCATGGTGGATGATGATGTTTTTTTGTATGTCATTGTATTGTGATTTTAAAATGTTGAGGTACCGTTTGTCTTATGTAACTGTATTTTGCAGCCATACATTTTTTTTACAGCGAGGACCACAATGGAATCAAGCCCAGGGCTTTATTGTGTTTTTATCCTAGACTGTTTTATTTCAAAATGTATGGGATACTTGTATTTTTGTACAGTTTGTCTAAAATCTGTCATAAAATTCAATTCAAATTCAATTCAAAGCTACAGGAATAGAAGCTTAGGAACCAATTACCACACAGTTTGTTTACCACAAAATACATCAACGAACTAGAAACCTAGCTGGTTGGTCATTACGGTATAACGTTATACAGAATATTACTCTTACAATGTTGTGTACGTGTGACTACACCTTATATCATGCGTCATACGTCGTATGCATTAGTAGTGCGTAACATAAATTTGCTGCTGCCTGAGATCAGTGATTTGAGTTTATAATTTGAAATGTTGAAATATTTTGTTACAAAAACACGTCAATCCGCTTCATAAGACATCCGTTAACCCCCTGGACCACATATGGGGTCATTTGAAGCTTTTGGGAGCTTGAAAATAAAAGCCACTATCCAACAGCGTGGACGAGCCAGGTTACAATGTAAAATAACACTGTGAAAATACTGGGTTTCACACAATTCCTTCATGTTGTTCCAACACAATTCAATTGAGTTAGCTTAATTGTTTTTACAAATTTAAATGGATTAAACGTAAAGCAATTAAGTTGTAAAAAACCTCAAGAATTATGTTGATTCAGCTCATTTTAAATAAGTAGATTGAACAAGCAGAGTTTTTTTCTTTGAGTGTACTCCGACTGTGTTCGTCAGACAGAAAAAAGTATTATATACAAAGGATGGTTTGAGAGTGAGTAAATTATGGAGTAATTGTCATTTTTTGGTGCAGTATTTCTTTAAAGGAATTGTTTACTCAGTTCTGTTAGTTTTTTTGTTGTGCTGATTTTTATTGTTAGGTCATTTTGTTTTTGATTGTCTCTCTGCAACCGTAACTGATGTTTTCTCCTCTTGTGTGAATTTCAGCTTCTCGGAGGCTTTCAGGAAGAAGAGCGAGCGATTATTGGCAAACAGGTGAAAGGACAGAGCGTGTGGCTGGGCATTAAAAAGCTGCAAATGCTGATTGAGATGTCACTGCAGGTGAGACGCAGCAAGACCTTTTCACCCAGCAGGTTGTCTAGACGCCTCTCTGAGTCACCGCTTTCCTGCCAATAATCATCTGCGGTTTGAGTCACTGTCAAATGTAATCATTTTATGGCATCGTAATGAAAACAGGCCCTTCCAGATGTGCCTTCTCTGTCGACACACACAAGTAAACAGAGGCCCATAGTCCTCATCTGCATGTCATTTGGTGGATGTGGCCTGTTTCTGGAGCTGATTGAAACCTTTCACTTTTGCTGCCAAACAACTGACTGTTCTCAGAAATCATGCAATAATGGTAGCTGCTCATTGCTGTTATGTTACAGATCAATATTGAAATGAAATGCATCAATGGAACATAATGTTACTTAGTTTGGCAAATTTATAGTAATGAACAAAACTATTGAAACTATTGAATTACAAACAAAAGAGTCTTTTTTAATAAACATTTAGATTTTAGTTTTGCGTTTTAATTGACATTTTAGTACTTTTGCTATTTTTATTAGCTTTAGGTTAAATTAAATCAAACTACCTTCTTGCTGTGACAGTGCTAACCACTGAACCACTGTGCCTTCCCCTGAAAAAAACGTGACACTGAAAATTTGAATAAAAGATGGAATAAAGAGGAAAAAATTTAATTTAATATATGTAAAAAACAATGACACTGTAATAATATTTCAAGTATTATCATTTCCTTCAAAAGCTTTTCCATCTTATCCATCCCCAATATACATTTACTTTTTACTTCAACTGTATACATGTATATTTTTTATTGCACTGATGTCAGATTTATTAAAACCCCCTGAATTATTAGCCCCCCTGTTTATTTTTTTCCCCATTTTCTGTTTAACATAGAGAGAAGATTTTTTCATAATAGAACATAATAGTTTTAATAACTCATTTCTCATAACTGATTTATTTTATCTTTGCCATGTTGACAGTACATAATATTTGACTAGATATTTTTCAAGACACTTCTGTACAGCTTAACGTGACATTTAAAGGGTTAACGAGGTTAATTAGGTTAACTAGGCAGGTTAGGGTAATTAGGCAAGTTATTGTATAATGATGTTTGTTCTGTAGACTATCGGGAAAAAAATTGCTTAAAGGGGCTAATAATTTTGACCTGAAATTATTTTTAAAAAAATGAAAAACTGCTTTTATTCTAGCTGAAATAAAACAAATAAGTCTTTCTCCAGAAGAAAAAAATATATATCAGCCATACTGTGATGTTAAAAAAAATATATATATATTCATATATATAATTATTATTTATATATATATATATATATATATGTTTGTTTTTTTTGTCTGACATTTTCATGATTCGATTAATCCCATCAGAAAAACGCTGCTCCTTTATCAATTTTCTTTACATTTCTGTAAAAGATTTATTTAAAAAACATTCAAAAATTGATTTCCTTTAGTGTTTGTGATGTTGTGATTCCTCTTTCTGGTTAGACCTCTTTATTGAAGACATTTCTCAAATCCCTGTGGAAATTAAGTAATGGGGAAAAATACGGCCACTGAGAAACTGGCCAGTCACTGTTGTGCTCGATTATGCCAGCTTTGGCTCTGCTGAAAACCAGCATTTCAGAAAATGTCCTGGGTTCATTTTTGGCCTTATTTGCGAGCATTAGTTGCAGATTAGTGCTGGTCTAGTTGAATGTGTGCTGTATCGCTGTTTGTTAGTGTTGTCTGCTGTAATTGGAGTTGCAGTGGTGTTTGTGTAATTGGTGTGGTATGCAGTAATGTGGAATGAGTCTGAGTTTGCCGGGACTTGCTGCACACAGACGCACTGCGCTTTCCTCCCTTCGCCTCTATTCTTTCTGTAATTTCCACTTCTCCAGCAGCCCGAGGCAATTGAAAAGCAAAGTTATTGCATAGACCTTAGTTCATTTTCCTCCTTGGTGCCTTCTCTCTCCTCCAGAGCTTTCTTTTTCTGTCCTTGAAGCACATTTGTGTCTAAAGGAAAATTAGAAATTCAAGCACTGTCAGAGATAGCAGGCCCAAAATGAACTTTTTGTAGATTTCCTAAAATATTAAATTTCGGCATAAAGGAAGTGTGTATTTTTATTTTGTTTTATTTTGCTTTATTTTATATATTTTATTAGAGCATGAGGAAATCAGCGGTGCAAAACATTTTATCTGATTTATTTTTTTTAGATTATCTTATTTTATTAAAATTAATTAATTTATATTTCATGTACAGTGCTCAGCATAAATTAGTACACCCCATTTTAAAAAATGAATGTTTTTATCCATTTCTCAGTCAATATGGGTAATATATAGGTGCATTTGGACAAAGCTGATTTATTAAACAGATATATTTATTAAAATAATATTTTAGTCACAGAACATGTATAGAAATGGAAATATAATACAATTAAATTCAAGCAAAATATTGAAAAAAAAATTACAAACTACAACATTTTAACAAAATTGTATATATTTTTTGTTTCTCTTGGTTTTTTGCTATTTTTGAACATTTTTATTTGATATTTTTCTCTAACATATAAATTTGGGCTACTAATTTGTTAACCATTATTGTATATTTGGCTTTAGTACTGACTAAACTAATGTATGTGCACCAATATAATATTGTAAAGCATCCTATAGAAAATCTTAATTTAAATGAGAGATTTGAGGGGGGTGTACACATATATTCTGAGCACTGTATTTAATCTATCACTACAGTTAAATTAAACCTATCAGAGAAAGCAGCTTGTTTTTATTTAGTTTTAATTCAGTGTATGGATTCTCATTGCATTGATTTGTGTTTTATTGATTTTATTGTATTGATTCGCTGAACGTCATGATTAAGATTAAACTGCCAGTAAAAGCAAATCCTTAATTATTAAAAAAAAACATTTTATTGTTATTACAGGATAAGAAAATCACAATTATTTGTATTAATTTCCTTTAGTTCTATTTGTTTCTGTATATTTCATAAGGAAGTCAGCAGTACAAAAAATGTAATTAATTAAAATATATTTTTTTAATAATTGTATTATTTGGGCAACACGCTGGCTCAGTGGGTAGCATTGTCGCCTCACAGCAAGAAGGTCGCTGGTTTGAGCCCCGGCTGGTTTGCATGTTCTCCTCGTGTTCACATGGGTTTCCTCAAGGTGCTCTGGTTTCCCCCACAGTTCAAAGACATTTGGCACAGGTGAATTGAATATGCTAAATTGGCTGTTGTATATGTGTGAATGTGAGATTGTATGGGTGTTTCCTTGTGCTGGGTTGCAGCTGGAAAGGCATCCCCTGCGTAAAAACATATGCTGGATAAGTTGGCGGTTCATTCCGCTGTGGCGGCTCCTGATGAATAAAGGGACTAAGCCGAAAAGAAAATGAATGAATGAAGGAATTTTATTATTTATTAATTTATTTACATTTTATTCTTTTATTCTATTCCTACAATGCAGTTAAATTTAAGATTAATTAATAAAATTTTATGTAATTTTATTATTTACGTTTCTTTAATCTATCCCTACATTTAAATTAGACCTGTCAGAGAAAAGAGCTTCTTTTTGTTTTATTTAGTTTTATTTTATTGTATTGATTCACATTGTATTGATTTGTTTTGTATTGATTTTTATCGTATTGATTCGCTGAACAGATAATTTCAAGATTAAAATGAGATAAAATTTTGTTTTATTTAAATTTATTGACTCGCATTCATACATCTTTTAAGAGTGATATGGCTGTGGTTTGATATGGCTGTGGTTTGATATAGCTGCAGCCCAAGACCAGTAACTCACTGAAGCTAAGCAAGCCTGAGGTTGGTCAGTAACTGGATGGGTGACCACATGGGAAAACTTGGTTGTTGTTGGAAGTGGTGTTAGTGAGTCCAGCAGGGGGCGCTCAACCTGCGGTCTGTGTGAGACCTAATGCCCCAGTAAAAGTGAAGGGGACACCATACTGTCATTGAGCGCCGTCTTTCGAATGAGACATGAAACAGAGGTCCTAACTCTCTATGGTCATTTAAAATCCCATGGCAGTTCTCGTAAAGAACACGATTTGTAACCACTGTGTCGTGGCCAAATTCCACCCATCGGCCCTTACCCATGGCCTCACAATCATCCCCATCCACTGAATTGGCGGTATCACTGTCTCTCCACTCCACCTATAGCTGATGTGTGGTGAGCGCATTGGCGCCATTGTCCTGTGCTGGGTGTGCAGAGACCCTCCCTCATGATTATGAAGCGCTTTGCGTGTATGGCCATACACGATAAACGCGCTATATAAAAACACATTACGTTACATTTTTACTAAAATTAGATTCAAAATATTTAGTTATTTCATTTTATTGATTTGCATTCATATATCTTTACTTTTTGGTCAATTCTACCATTTTAGTTCATTATCATTAAGATTAAACCTGTCAGAAAAAGCTTACTTATACATTAAAACTCCTTTATTATACATTTGTATACATTTAAACATTCATTTTCAAACATCTTATATTACTTTTCTTATCTCTTTAACATATAGATTTAATCAATATTTTGTTTTAGTCAGAAAAAGCAACAGCTTAAGTGTTTATCTCCTTAGACATTTCATTAGAGCAAATCAGTAGTTATTCTGATTGGCTGTCACTGAACGAAACTGTCAAGCGAGTGTATTAGGAGCAAATATGGCTTGTAGTCGATCAGTCACTCTTGCTGTCCAGGGTGAACAGGTACACTAGTCTGCTGGATTTATCACTAGTCTTGTCACTTCCCCGTTTGCTGCGGCCCCTTCACATCTTCTCACAGACACACTCAGGGCCCCTCTGAACCCTCCAGGCTTTACATGCTGACAAGGTTTTTGTCTCTTCAATGTCTCAGAACGTTCCAGAAGATGAGGAATGTACAGGAGTGTAACCCAAAAAAAGAGAGTCTTTTTCGGTTCCCCTTTCACTTTTTAATCATTGTTTTCTCTCTTTTTTCTTTCAGATGCCCCTGGAATACAGAGTTCAGAAGTTCTTGGCACTGCTGAAGGAAGAAGGAGCGTAAGTCCATTTTACGGTTGGCTTCAAATGGATTTTTCCTGCTTTATCATATTGTTTTTTTTCATTAACGTGTGGTTTATGTTGTTCTCCAGGCTTGGCTCTGATAAACATGTGGCTTTTTAGACCTGGGGTGCAGAAGAGTAGCCTCTCAAACCAAGGCTATTTTGGTAGGATTGAAATGAAGTTACTTTTTACTCATTTGTCTTTCCCTACTTCAGTGCATAATTTACAGGTTCTTATACTATTATCAGGACTAAAAACACAATCGCACAGCAGTGTTGGTGTATTCTGCACGTGTAATGTGACATTTGAAGCATATTTGTGGCTTTTGTTTTCTGTTTACCTTTTGGTAAACGGCTGTTTAACTTATGATTAAAGTTGTTGCACATCCGCCAGTTCCTGCCTCTGAATGAGTGAGTTTGAGCTACTTCTACATTAAGGTAGCAGTCAGAAAAAAACAAAATACCCGCAAGAAAAACAGAGGAACATAAAAATCTTCTGCCAGCTAGAGTTTCGGGAGTGTTATTGCAGAGCACCTCAAACAGCACACAAAAGTATAAATGCACAACTACGCGCAAGGCTGGTGCTGTGGTTCATGCCGATCACATGACGCAGAAGTATAAATCAGCCTTAAGGTGCATAAGGTCTGTTTAAATCTTTTTTTTTTTAGATTAATTTGTATTGTGAAAATTGAGGGGCTTAAAGATAGCTCACTCACTCCTTCTTGCTAAACTAAACCTCTTTACCACAGTTGATATTTACTCAGTTAGTTAAAAATATTTTTTTGACTTGAGTATGATTATTTTGCATGTTTGTTTAAGAGTACATCACACTGGGTGTGTGTGTGTGTGTGTGTGTGTGTGTGTGTGTGTGTGTGTGTGTGTGTGTGTGTGTGAGAGAGAGTGATGGCACTGACACAAGTTTCGGAGCATCAGAGCTGAGCTCGTTAATATTCATGACCTTGCCAAATATGGTCAAAATGGAGCTTTTTATTGATTTCTTGGCTTATAAATGAGCATATAAAATCATTTCTGGAAAATGTTTGCACTTAACTACCATGTTTATGTACAGTTGAAGTCAGAATTATTCGCCCCCCTTTGATTTTTTTTTTTTCTTTTTTTTTTTATATTTCCCAAATGATGTTTAACAGAGCAAAAAAAAAATTTCACAGTATGTCTGATAATATTTTAGGAGAAAGTCTTATTTGTTTTATTTCTACTAGAATAATAAAAAAAAAAAAACATTTTAAGGTAAAAATTATTAGCCCCTTTAAGCTATGATTTTCTTTAATAGTCTACAGAACAAACTATTGTTATACAATAGCTTGCCTAATTACCCTAACCTGCTTAGTTAACTTAATTAACCTAGTTAAGCCTTTAAATGTCACTTTAAGCTGTATAGAAGTGTCTTGAAAAATATTATTTACTGTCATCATGGCAATGATAAAAGAAATCAGTTATTAGAGATGAGTTATTAAAAACTATTATGTTTAGAAATGTGTTGAAAAAAATCTTCTCTCCTTTTGGGGAAATTGGGGAAAAAATAAACAGGCGGTCTAATAATTCAGGGGGGCTAATAATTTTGACTTCAACTGTATATGTATTTCCAACAATTTTTAGCCACATACTTACAGTACCTGCTATGTAGATAAAATGTAATGTATTAAATAAATGCACTCTATGTTAACCATTAATGTTATTTTAATTTTCATTCATTAAAGATATATGGTTTACTGTTTGTGTTCTTATAATGTATTTTCCAGAAGCAGTTCAAGGAGTCAGGAAAACACTGGGTGCACTTGAGAGACTGAGAGAGAGAAAGAGCAAACGTCCATACAGAGTCTATCGCTATCCTTCACTTTCCTGAAGTATAGAGCACTGCATGTATACACGGCATCTACACCACAGTGCCCATGTTCAACACTAGCTCATCAGTTCTCCAGTACATGTGCACAAGCTCTTATATTTGTACAGTGCCTCAGATGTCTGATGACATCACAGATTGAATAGTACATGCATTTATATGAGAACCCATTAGGACATTTATACATATTAAATGTTATGTACATATAATAAGGTTTATTATATGGAAATTACTGACACAAAGCATTCCTGTCGTTGTTGCCTTACTTCCAAATCTGTCTTTACTGGGCAGAGAACATTTAGAAATGCCTAAATTCTCTGACTACTTTTTCCTCTTGTTTTTCTAGTTGTCTTAGATGGACTTATTATCTTAGAAACAGTTAGTGCCTGCCAAAAACAATTCTGAAATGCTCACTCCTGTGCCTTTGCATGCCAGTGTATTGTTGCAGTTTGTTTATTAGTTTTATTTTATTTTTTTAAGAAAGGGAACTATCTGTCCTCCTTATCCCACTCAGGACATTCCATGTCAGGAACATAGGAAAGGTCTTAGATGAACAGCCTGTCGTCTCAGTTTAATGGGTAACATTATGGCCTTAACAATTGTTAAAAAAGTGACCATTGACTTGCCGCTCCAAGTGCCAAGATAGTTCACACTAGTCTTGAATTCATTGTTATGTCTCTTAAAGGCATATTTTCTCCCCCCTCAGAATATTATGAGCTCATTATAGCTTTTACTGTCAAACCATGAAAGTAATAGCAATCGAACCACACTTAAATGTCTTGCTCTTTAAATCAACATGCAGAGTTTTGTGTTTGTTTTGGATGTTTTTTTGCACGTCAAAATTTAGTACTTGGAGTAGATTTCCTTACTGTAACACATTTGGTGTATAACTCGCTATAAATTATGTTTTCGTGGCAAGAAATGAATGAATGCAATAATTGAAGTATAAATATTGTCTTAAATCATTGCGCAATTAAAATGCGGTTTTAAGATTGCAATAAATGACTGGTGTTTTTGCTTTCTGATAATTTGATGTTTTTTCCAAAACTTTGATCGCTACATAAGATGTTTCAGTTAGCTACCATTACACAGACACTGGTTCAGATTGAGAACTATGTTTGGACACAATTTATTTTGATCGTCTCCTTTTAGATGTTTTGATATGTTGACTATATAAGTATATTTTTAACTACATGTTATCTAACTCTTAGGCGTATTAGTAGATTAAGACAAGGCACAGTTCTAGGATTTCATGTTTTCTGACAAAATCTAATTAGCTGCAGTTCAATTTTATTATTAAATCTGTTCATTTATAAAATAGTGGAATATAATTAATATGTAATGAGACACCGGATGATAACCGGTTTTAAAGGTTTACTGCGGTTTGGAAAAGTCAAGGTTTTAAAACCGCTAAATTTTTCTGTTATTCCGTTCCTGAGATATATGAAAGTTTATGTTTTTTTTTTCATGTTTTTTTTAAAGGTGTTGAAAAAAAACAGTGATTTATTTTACTTATTTAGCCGGACATGTTTACTGCTCCAAAATATTGTATTTTGAAATATAATATATAAGTAAATATGAAATGTATTTTGTTAAATGAGGGAAAAAGTTTTGTTACCCAGTCATTTAAAAAGAATTGAAGCAGTAATCACAATACCGTGATACTGTGAAACCAGGATATTTTTAACCAAGGTTATCAAACCATCAGAAACTTATACCGGCCCATGCTTATATGCAATGCTGTAAGATATAATTGTAAATATATAATATACAAATTTATATTATTTAATTTAAGTTTTTTTAAATCTAATTTTCAGTTAATGATCAGTTAAGAACTCGCTTATAAAAACTCACTAAATTAATCAGTGAAACACATCTCAGTACTTTTATTTGATTGTTTGTGATTATAATATTTGTAAAAAAGTATAAACATATGCAAGTTTTGATAATTTAGCATAATTAAGATTGCGTAGGTGTGTAAAGCAAGATCATCATTTTTATTTTATTGGAAAAAAAAATCTAATTCTAATTCTTTAAAATATATTTTGATAGTTTAAAAGTTCATAGTTTTAGGAATGAAAGACAGGGTTACTATAGCCACCATAAATAGGTTTTTAGAACTGTCCCTGAGTTAAGGGTTAGTAGAACAAGTTAAAGTACTTTCGATGTTTTAGTCTAGAGAGCTGCAGTTTACACCTGCTAATCTGGTGAATTTTGGTTGGTTAGATCAGTGGTTCCCAAACAGTTTCTCAAGAGATTCTTGTTTTAACATTCAAAATCTTTAACGGCTCCTCAACCCATAATAATCTAGCAGACAAGAATGCCTTTTATTAATTGCAACAATTGCAGAAAGATTCAAATAATATCATTAACAATGATGGTGGGATTTTAAATAAGGTTGGTTGGTTTGTAAGTTGCTAGACTAATAAACATTATCCACAGAGATTTACCATGTCCAAAATGTATTACAATGTACACTATATATATATATATATATATATATATATATATATATATATATATATATATATATATATATATATATATATATATATATATATATATATATATATATATATATATATATATATATATATATATATGTATGTGTGTATATATATATATATATATATATATATATATATATATATATATATATATATATATATATATGTGTGTATATATGTGTGTGTGTATATATATTTTTTTAACATTTGCAATAGATGCGTATAAACTCTGTTCAACTTTCAAATGAAAAGCAGAAATTCTGGAAGATTCTGGAAAGTAATTACCTCAGGTTTACATACACTTTTACTAAGCTTTTCACTCATCACAGCACACATGCTGCTGCTGATGTGACAATAAAAGTGATTTGATTTAATGATGAATAAAATGGTCAAATTAACTGTCAATAGTTAGTTTTATCATCGGGATGTTATCTGTTTATTTTATACTTGAAACTAGAGTGACCCCTCATAAATCTTTGACGACCCCTAGTAGGGGTCATGACCCCCAGGTTGGGAGCTATTAGATTATATCACAAGTAGACGTCTTGTCTGCTTGAATGCATTTTTGATTATTTCTTAGAGTGGATAAAAGTGGACAAGCTCACAGTCTTTTTGCACTAATATTTAGCATTGTTCATTTTTAAATGGATTGATGGAAATGCATCCTAAAACGAGACCTAATATACATTTGTGTGGATTGATTCACACATGGATGATGTCAAATACAGGTTTAAACAGGGTCTGGAATGTTTTGAGCTTGACAGCTTTCGGCCACCTCCAGAGGTAGTCACAAATGCGTTCGATAATATTGTATCCAATGCAAATGCTCAAATGGTTGAACGATTTCAAACAGTCTCAAAAGAACATCAGCATTATTGAACAATCAGCATATTGAGATCACAGCTAGTCCTATTTTTTTAGCTAAGTTCTAGTTGAAGACAAAATTTTTAACTCTTTTAAACAGCCCTCTAGTGAAATTAGAGTTCTTTTTCAAAAATAAAAGTGTGTTAAATTATATTTTCCTATGAAGAAAGTCATATTTCTTTTAGTTTGGGCGATTTATTTAATATTTTTTTAACTGCTAAGATAAGTTAACCTAACTTCCCTAATTGCCTAACATGTTACTTAATTAACATAATTGAATACCAGTATCTTGCAAAATAGTATAATATTATGTACTGTCATCATGACAAAGACAGAATAATTTTTTAGTAATTAGTTATTGTTTTCTATAAAATTAAACTATATATATATATATATATATATATATATATATATATATATATATATATATATATATATATATATATATATTTTTTTTTTTTTTTTATTATTTATTTATATATATTTATTTATTTATATATATATATATATAAATATATATATATATATATATTTATATATATATGTAATATATATGTGTACGTGTACTGTGTCATGTTTTACTCTGTCATTTAGTAGAGCTACTGTATAAGGCCTGCAAACCTACCGGATGATGTCATCGCTGGAATGACAGAGTAGATGCAGACATGCAGCTCAGATGATTGTCATCAGGTAGGCTGAACCCTTTATTTAGCTGCGTGCCAATGTCAAGCAGTATTTTTAGTTTCATGCCACCATGGAGAAAAGAAATCTGTTGTGAAAAGTGTTTCCCACATTGCATAATACATCAAGAGACGACTTGTATTAAAAAGCAAAATCAAGAGACGGTTTTGTTCTTCAAATATATAATCTTAGTTCAGTCATACAGATATATACATTGTGTAATAAATAATATTTATAAAAACATAACATTTTCAGATTATAAAATAAAAAGGGAATTATGAACTTTTAAAGGCTTTGTACAAAACTTTGGATATAGCGGAAGGAGAAATGGAAAAGTGAGTGGAGATGTGAGATGTGAGCGAGGGCTCCTCAGGAATCGGGGTGGATGTGAACTAGTGCTGCGTGGTTAAACGTAATTAATGGGAAGCATACGGGACTGTCAGAACATGTCATATGGAAACCTCCGCTAGTCTGTTGCAGCTTTGTGAAGCCAGTCTTTCTTCCATTTATCACACAGCAAAACACTTACATGCCAATTTGTAATTGTTTTATGTCCTATGTTCATATAATCTTTTTCACACGATTTGCTTACACAAAAGGTTAGTTCACTCAAAAATGCAAATTCCTTTATAAATTACCCTCAAGTCGACCAAATTCCCTTAAACCTTTGTTCTCCTTTCGAACACAAATGAATATATTTTAGATTAATTCCGGCTGATTCTGTCAAGACAAAGCATCCCTAGACATTCAAAGTCTAGAAAAGGAACCAAAAAGGGGTCTTCAGTGGTTCAACTGTAATCGTAACGAAGCTCCACAAACACATTTGTGCACCAAAAGAACTGTAAAAACTTATAAACTCAAATTTATAAACATGGCATATGCACAAAATGGTGGTAAAAACGTGCGCAGAACACTTCAAAAGTTGTGAAAAAACAAACTTGTCTGGAGAATGTTGCGCAGCTCAATTTCACTTCAATGTTGGCTTAATTGAACCATTTTAAATCATCACATCAGCCACAACCGTTAATAAATAAATAAGTTATTCTGCATTATGTTTACTTTTTCTACTCGAAAGTTTATAAATGAGACCCCAGATCTGGGTGTGCATTTATTATGACCAAAACGATACTATGAAAAAGTTTTTGGTTCATCTCTGTTCATCTCTGGAACATTGCTGTATATAGAGGATGAGAGAGCTCTTGGAATTCATCTAAACGGTTCTGAACAAAGGTCCCAGGGGATTGGACATGAAGGTAATAATAACAGATTTTTCATTTTTTGGGTGAACTAACCCTTTAAGCCAAAAGTATACTTTGTTTTTATACGTACGTTAGGCTATGTTTACAGCTTAATTTTTTTGAACCATTGGTACAAGTTATGCACAACATCTACATGTGCTTTGAATTGTTTTTGTGCTGCTTAGTTTGTCCAGAAGGTGTCAACACTGAACAGGCCAATTGTTTTGCAGTCAGAAACGAATTCCTGAAGACTGCTACAAAAGTAGACAGCCATGTTGAATTGACCTTATCCGCTTGTTAAGTGGGACTTCACAGCGCTATTTCCTACTGTAGTGTTTCTCAACCAAGTTCCCGGGGGACCACCAGCCCTGCACATTTTTCATGTCTCCCTAACCAAACACACCTGATTCAGATCATCAGCTCATTAGCAGAGACAGAAAGACCTGTAATGGGTGTGACAGACAAAGGAGACATCCAAAACATGCAATGTTGGTGGTCCTCCAGGAACGTGGTTGAGAAACACTGTCATACTCTATGGCGAGACTCAACAAATGGCAATAATAAATGTTTTCAAAGCACTGTAATAATTTTAAAATCACTATATATATATATATATATATATATATATATATATATATATATATATATATATATATATATATATATATATATGTATATATATATATGTATATATATATATGTATGTCCAATGGCCAGAAAGTGATACATTTTTTATAAATTGTTAAAATATTGGTCCAGCGACTGTTGGGTACACCATGATTTTATATAAATCTCACTTTAATGTGTGAAATGACTAAAAAGTGCTTATAAACAAATATTTTCTCAATTCAAAGTAATGGCTTGGACCCGGAAACAGTATTTCATACATCACGACTTAACAAGCGGATTTTTTTTATGTTTCAGCTGGTGCAGCTATTGGAACCTGGATTCCATTTGCTTCTGTTGATTTTTAGCCATAAAAAAGCTCATCGGTGTAGCAAACTGGCATCTTGTTATTATATTATTTTTATGTATTGTCATAAACACAATTGTTTAGAGAGCAAGTAGTTTGATCATTCACTGCTTTTCCTTATTGTCCCTTGTTATTTAACTATAGTGAAATGAATCAGAAGTTCTAAAACAATTGCCGAAAAGATCTTACTTCTGCATTGCAGAATAAGGTCAATAATGGGATTCAAAAATTAGCACAATGCTATTTTGAATTTGTACAAAGACATTTTTGTTGCTCATAACTTTTGGAGAGAAATATCTCAGACACCTGACAAGGATTGATCTTTTCATATTGGCGCATATTATCCAATAGGATATACTTTGAAATGCTGAATGTCCGGCTGAGTAAAAAACAAAGTATATTTTGGGATTCAGGGAAGTGTTTTTCCCACCTCATAAAACGGTTGCATTTCTCTCGAGAATGGGTTGCTTTTTGCTTAGCTATGTTCCTCCTGGTTCTCCTTCCTCTATGCAAACCTACCATCGGGGAAGTGTTGAAATGGAGCCTTCACAGTCATAAACGAGGAGCTTTACCAAAAAGAATATGTTAAAAATAATCATCATAATCTCTAGACTTAGTATATTCATTAGTAGTTTTGTAAGTGCAAATTTAACTGGTCGGGTGCACAAGAGCCCAGTGTGTGTCACGCATGTCATGCACTCATCCAGGTGAGTTACCAATGACTTTGCATGTATATTTCTGCGGAAAAAAACCTTATCCAAACCGCCCATAGCGATCTATGCTAATTTATCGATTGCATCCTTTCAAGCTGTAAAGCAAATTACCATAGCCTTTTATGTAGCAAGTAGCAATATGTTCCACAAGTGAAACCATTATTATAGAGGATGTGCTAGTAGGGTACAACAAGTCCTTGGGCTGGGAAAACCTTGAAGGAAAACAAAAGAATTGCATTTGATTCAGTAGTATAGCAGGCCAATATTTTGAGACCCAGCTTTCAGTAGTTAACCGAGAGTTTTTTTTTTTGTCATCCTCTCCCCCTCCTCTTGTTCTTTCCTACATGCCTAATGTCATTGGTTGTACGTGAACATATCCTGTTTCGGCCCCTGGGCAGTAGGGCGAGATGATCAGAGAGATGGTGTTACAGATAAAGAAGACTGAATGATAACAAGGCATTTCGTTCTTTTGCAGAAGTAATGCATGCCACAAAAAAAGAGCGAGAGGAACGGCAGTAGTAACCAAGATGCTCACAGTGGGCATCTTTTGGGGTGCGTATATCGTAAAGGGCACATTAGTAAACGGTTCTACCACAGAAGTGCCACTATCATGTGTTTTTTTTTTTCCTCAGTCTCTCATTCTCTTGCTCAATGTCCACTAGTCCCTTTCTTTCTGGACCCGCTGTGCTTATTTACATGTATGCACGTCGTAGACCCTCACACACTCCTGGCAGCTGACGTAACAGCACCAGTGGAAGATGCAGTGACATTTCTCTTTGCGCTTTTCTGTCCGTGTGTTATGGCCACGGCCACAGCACAGCAGGTCACAGCCTTCGATACCATGCGATGACACGTTGCAGGCACGATCACGGGTGCCGAATGAACCCGTCTCTGGGTTTGGCTCGCAGAAGTTGGGAGATCCCTCATAGTATACCAGGTCTCGCTCAGTGGGATGCTTGAAGAAGGCGTATTTGGCTCGTAGTGTTTCCACCCAGCCTCTGGACTCCCGGTGTTTCTCTACCACCATCTCAGAGGCGCTGTCGTACTTGTCTTTCAGGTAGTCCCCCAACAGTCTGAAGTCAGGCTGCGCCCACCAGCACGTCTTCACTTCACAGCTGCCTGACAGCCCGTGGCACTTACAGCGCAGGTGCATGTTCTCCAATATGGTCTGGGAAAGAGAAGATATTGGAATTGGTATTTATCGAGGACCATCATAAAATTGGTAAAGGTGCCGCATGCAAGTTTTTGGCTCCTCTAAAGCAGAAAACACCATGATATGTCTGTATTTATGCTAAGTGAACATACTTGCTTGGTAAAACACTGCTGCAGTGAGTTATTCTCCTTTAAAAATGCGCATTCCTTTACCGAATGTCTATCTTTGTTTTGTTCTGTCCACTCCCAATTTACCCAACTATATTTTGCCACCCTGGATACCTTTCCGGAAAACAGTGCATTTAATTTGAGTCATTATGGCTCCCTCAATGTATGTGAGCGCAGACAAAAAAGTGACCTCTGTAGGGCAGTAGCAACCACATGAGGTGGTTTTTAATTAGCAAATAATGCAAATATTGCTTACGCAAACATTAGCTGAGCAGCATACACTGCATTGTTTGATTACCAGGCATGCTTTCTCCTGTTTGAGCCATCAATCTGGCAACTTGCATGTGTGTTGAGTTGTCGGAGGAGGAGCTGGGTGAAAATATTTATAGCAATACCTAGTTTGACCACTTGGTGTAATCCTACATGCAGTGCATTTAAGGAATATTGCTATCTAAATAACTTCAACTGCCTCCTTCAAGCCTACATCAAATATGCCACTTAAAATAAACACAAGATGGTGTGTTATTGGACTGTATGGTGGAATGTCATTAGCAGGAGAGCTTTATGAATGTTTCATCTGTTTTTATGCTTATTTTTTTGCCTGTGTTTTCAGCCTTTACTTTCCAAAGTGTGTTTTAAACCAGGATTCACATAGGAGTAAACTTGGACTCCAGCCTGGCATCTGAATATGCCTTCGTCCATAGTTACATTATATATAGTATTAGCCTGAAAAACAGTATGTAAACCAAAAAGTATGGTTTGCCTGACTATATTTATATCAGAATTCATAGTATTCATTGCATTGTAAACAAAATATCACTGGATGACCAACCATTTCCCGTTGGATTTACTTAAAAAATGTATTTCTCATCAATTTCTCATTTCTCATTACTCACCCTCCACTTGTTCCAAACATGGTTGAGTTTCTTTCCTCTGTTTAACACAAAAGAAGATATTTTGAAGCATGTTGGAAAGCAGCAGCCATTGGCTTCCTATATTTTGTTTCTACTGTGGTTGTCAATGGCTGCTGGTTTCCAGCATTCATCAGAATCTCTTAATTTGTGTTAAACAGAAGACAAGAAATTTATTAAAGTTTAGAACCACTTGAGTTATTAAATTGTGGGGCAATGTACAATTTGGGTGATCTATCCCTTTATGAATGCACCCAGTTAGGCTTTGTAAAGGTGTTAATGGCAGCTATGTGATACAACTGACTCAACACTCTAGGTGTCACATGACAGTCACAACAACTTGATAAAACTTGAGTTATAAGCTTACAATGGTGTCAAAAGTGTTTAAATTCAGTACTTCGGTAGAAGTATAGATACCAGGGTTTAAAAAGACCCTTGTCTTTTGTATCAACTCAAGATTTTTATTCATGTCAAGTATCAAAATACTGTTTTCAAAACTACTTATAAAGTATAAAACTCAAAGTAATGTAAGGAAAAAAATGCTATTAAAGACAGTAGCTTAGGCTGCGCCGCAGGGGCCTACTGTGCACTACTCAACCTTTCAAAAAGACATGAGAATGACAGGAATCAAAATGCATGCATCTTAATGAATAGACCTACCCCAGATGAAAATGGGCTGAAATTAAAGAGTAACAAGGCTATTTTTAAAATTTAATGAGTAATATAAGAAATAAGAAGTCTGCTGAAAAATTATTACTCCTGTAAAGTGTAGATACCCAAAACATCTACAATATTACAAAGCATTTGTATTTCATTACTAAACACAGCTGTAGGTATATATAGAATGTCCCTTTTAATGGCAGTAAAATGGCTGTAAAAAAGATATGATAGCGACTATACCATGTACGATATTGGACACGGTGCAAGTTCTTCTGCATGATGTTAGGATCAGGCCACAGGTGTTGTTCAGGTGCTGAGCCTGCAGACAGGCCCTAGCAGCTCTCAGCTTATTCTCTTCTGAAGTCCCGCTTAATAGAGTATGCCACCGGCACTATATGTCTTTGTTTTGGTTTGTTTGCCTTAATTCACTCGCTATATTTAGCTGCAGAATTCCCCAGCTGCGGCGGAAGGCAGGTGTTTGTAGGTCCCTGGGGTCTAGTTGAGGCTGCTGACATCATGTCCCGAACTCTTTGGGCCATTGGCGGGTTCCCCAGGCTACGTCGAAACAATAGAGTATGCTTGGGGTCCTGACAGGGCTGACTGTACTACTGCCTGCTCCTGTGGTCTCTGGCTGATGAAAAAAGTGGCCTGTTGCAGTGTGGTCTCGCCTATTGCCCCTTAAGCACCTTTTGCGTAAACCTTTAGACTCCAGTTCTGAGTCATGACAGCAGAAGTGACGGGCTAAACCCCGAACCCCAGTGTTATTCTTCCCTCCCTGCTTTCGTTAAACCACCAACTGAGTTTACACTTCTGTCATGGATTCAGTACAGATGCAAGTTATGAGAGGCATGAAAGGATAAGAGAGGTAATTACCCGGTAATTTCTCATGAAAATACCAGTTTTAAAGTTGAAAGTCTCTCGGAAAAGGGATCAGGAGATATTTGACAGATCTGCGGTGCATTAACACCTTTGTGAACTGTAGGGTAAGACCCACCCAGGAGCAGCACAAGTACAGCTTTGTTCATTGTTTGATTATCATGAACCTGCTGGCTTAAAGGTGAAGTGTGTAATTTCTGTGGTTCTCCTGGAATCACAATCAGTCTCAATGGCTTGACTGAAATGGCCTGAAAATGTTTTTGCTCAGGCAATATTTCAAGTTTGGGATGAAGCTATCTATTTGTCTGAGCAATGTCAAATGCAGTATTTAAATCACTTGTTATTGTGCATTTCTTTTTGGTGCATCACACAAATTGCACACTTCACCTGAAGTGATTGCACACATATGGAGTGTATTCTCAGCTTATCTCTTTTCACATTACATATGTCACCCTTGGGCATGTAAACAACAGACACAGTATGAAGTTTCAAAACTGTAATGATGATATCCTGTGGTTCTAAGCTGGGAAATATTTAAGGAGACCGAGTAGCAACATCTTTTTTTTTTATAAATTTTTTTAAAAACTCTTACCATCCGTCCTGCCTCATTGTTGTGCCTGTTCATGGCACTCCGAGCATCTGGCCGGTTCTCACGAGCGTCTGCAAACTCTCGAGACACCAAAACCCCAAATTCAGCATCTTCACTGCAGCCACCCCACTTCCATCCCTCTCCCGGCGGGCCTTTATGATGGGAGTCACAGCCGCACATTGTGGAGCTCCCCTCTGCACATGAACGGGTCACTGCATATGCTACTCCAGCTGAGGCAATCGCATGAACAAATGCAGACTCCCTTGTAGCTACAGAGAAGAAAGAATGAGATTTCGTTGATGACAATCATGTAAACATTTCATCCCATCCCTATAACCGTTACAAATCTCTATTGTACTGACAAACGTATCTTGCGCTAGTCCAAATTTTAGTGACCTTCTTACATTGTTGCAAAAAATTTTGTTTCCCCTTGAAGGGATAATTCACCCCCAAATTTAATGTCTGTATTGTCATCTCATTTACTCCTAATTTTAAATACTCATATTTCATATTTTTCAAACCAGTCCTTTATGTAGTTTCTTGACAACTGGATTCTGCCTCAAGCTTGATTTATACTTCTGTGTACCCCACCATGCATATCTTGCATGTAGCCGGTGTCATTTGAGCATTTGTACTTCTGCATTCTGTTTGAATTGCTCTGCAATCACACCTCGGAAATGCTAGTTGAGTTGGAAGTGGATTTTCAGTTTTACTGTGTTGAGTTTCTTTGCTGATGATTTGAGTTTATAATGGAAATGCATGCGATGATACTGTAGAAGTAGCTCAAACTCTCTCTCAATCAGGGAGGAATCAACAAATTTAATAATAGAATGAGTGCAAAACAATAGTAATCTTCTGGAGCTTCTCCACTAGACTTGAGACGTCACTTCACTCCCACGGCCTCGGCCATACTTGTCACCGATACCAAGTTGACCAATCACAGATTTTTCTTGAAAGGTGCACTTTAGGTTCCTTGTCGGGGTACAGTAAAGGGTGTGTGACTGTGCAAAGGCTGTGCTGGACCTACTACATGCATTTAACAGATGTATAAATTGTCCTTTATAGGCATGTATAGTTAAACAGCAAGACACCAATGTACTTAATGTCTGTTGTATTTATGCTTGTTGCAGACATTCTGTAGTAGCTTAGTTTAGCAGACTTTTCAAATATGTATAATCTCCAGTGCTAATCTAATGGCAAGTACGTTTACTGCATATCTAGAACATTAATTTAAGCGGAGCATGAGCGACTTCTGGTGACCTCTGTCTATGTGAGCAAGAGCAACCGCTGGTGACCAGGTTGGTGAGTCTAGCAATGCGACAAAGTTGAGAATCCTTCAACTTGCAAATGCAAATAAAGAGCGACTATCTTGAGCAACAGCCAATAGGAGCACCAGTAGAGCTCACGTGATCCTCTTTCAGCTCCTGCAGAGGCCAGTCAAAGAGCATAGAATCACCAAGAGGCGACACTCTAGTGCGATTTAGTGTGGCGGCCATTTTGGAATGAAAATTCCAATAGATCAACAGCATATTATCAGTCTGTAAAATAAACTACTAAACGTGCTGATGATTGTGATAGTAAGTGTTGTATTGCCATCTTTCAGGTTGTATCTCAACTTTAATGCTCTTTTTAGATAAATAAAAAACAAAGCAGCTGCTTGCCATCGCAACAGCAATAAGATCCAATAGACGGCCGATCGCTTTCACCCCAAAATGGCGAAATCGCGGGGCTGTTGCTGGGCGCTGCTGTTGCAATAGAAAGTTCTATTGAATGTCCCCACTTGGTCATTCTAAGCTCTTTGGGCCAGTTGTATAGGGCTTGGCAACAGACGTCACTGCGCAGTGCATTCTGGGACGTAAACATAGAGGAGCCGCCATGATATGAGGCCACCTCGGTTGAGACTTAATACAACTAGTTATTAGGGGGGGGGGATCGATCCTAATATCGATAGTATCGATACCAACGTTGGTATGGATATCGGATTGATAGTAGCCTTCCGAGAGCGAAACGTTTACTTAAATTTCATCTAATTTATGCTAAAGTACATTGCTCCTGTTTCTCCACGCTCCTTTTATCTTGTATGCACCGTTGCTCCTCTCTGCTCTGCTGTTATTCGTTGTCCTTTCATCACGTGACTCAGCAGTGCCAAAGCGCAAGCACTTTTAGCTGTTCTGAGATGACGAAAAGAAAGAAGAACGCTGTTTGGAGTTTTTTTTACTGCAGTAATCGAAAATATTGCAAATTGCGATGTTTTTAGAAAGTCTATTCGATACTGTGGCAACACTACAAGTCTACACAAACACATACATCAACACGAAAAAGAGAACGCCGAGCTGCAAGAAAGGAGAGAAGGGGAGGCAAATCCTCCAGACAGACCCCCAGCAGTGCCAGTGGTCACTGACCAAGTCGTTTCGTAGAGGCAATGAATACCCAGGTAGCTAGCTACAGTGGTGAAATTAATATTTGAGTTATATAGGACATTCAGTATTATTTGTTAATGTCAATTTGAGAAACAAAGTATACTTGGTGATAGTTAAACTTGTTACTTTCATCATCAGGCTGATTAAATATAGCCTATATAGTCAGCAGATTAAAACCTGATAGTTATATGAATTATTTTGACATTTAAAAATATACAGTGGTGGCCAAAATTATTAGAACAGTAGTTTTTTCAACAGCTAATATGTCAGTTATCTTTTGCTGTGGTGTGTTAGTAGAAAAAAACAAAAAACCACTTAAAACATTTTTTAGCTGGTCAGAATACAGGTGTTCTAATAATTCTGGCCACTACTGTATACCATAAACTTAAAATATGAAAATGTCTGAATATCCCTTTGTGTTAACTGTGAAAGGGACACTATAGGATTTATATTTTGGCTACAGGTAAGATAGGCTTTAGGCTATACTTAATTAATAATAAAAATGTTTTTATTTGGCTTAAAGGTGTTTAAGATTTGTCCTGGGTTTTAACATGTACATTTAATAATAGCTGCTTTGACAGCATTCAACTCATAACTCACCGCACGCTGTTCTCCCCTACAGAAAATTACATTTAGGTTCAAGTGCATGCTTTTTAAAGTAAAAGTATCGGTATCAATATTGGCGATACTGGCCCTGTATTTACTTGGTGGTGTCTAGAGTGACTGCGACTTAACAAAGTTCAAACTTGGTGATCTCAGACCTTTGAATATTCATCACATGGTACTGTGCAGTGTTGGGCAAGCTACTTGAAAAATGTAGTGAGCTAAGCTATTAGCGACTCTACTTAAAATTTAGCTTAACTACATTAATAGCTACCCCTGGGAAATGTAGAGAGCTAAGCTAAAAGATACTTGCCAAAAGTAGCTTAGTTACATCTAAGCTATTTTTACAATTTCATTTTTAAATCGAAGCAACTTAAATTCAAGTCAGTCATATCTTAGTGATCAATAAAACTGTCAGTGAAACATATGAGGCATAATAGTTCAGTTCAGTTATTTACTGTAAATAATATGCTGTACTAAACAGAAACAAATTATAGTATATAACAGCTAAAACAAAAAAATCCAATAAAACCAGGTGTTACGCATTTAAAATACTATAGTAATTTATAGTAAAGGGAATTTTTTTGGAATAAACATTATATTGTAAGTATATATATGTACATATGTGCATGTACGGTCACGAGGAATCCTGCTTCAGAAATAACTCTTCTCTCTCAGTCATCAAGCAAGTTTCGGTTGGTGACGTCGCCAACCAGAGGTGGCAGTAACGCACCAAAAACTTTGTTGTCGAACACCGTAAAATAGGAAGAAGAAGAAATCATCATCATTCTCGCCATCATATGGATTTACTTTCATCGGCTAAACACTGGCCTCACAGCACCGTGAATGTCGGTGCCGTCACTTATTGATCCACGATTGGTAAAGGTAGCTTATGTGGACGCTACTGCGCTACATGACAAATAAAATAGCTTCGCTACTGAAAAGCTATTTGATTTAGAAAGTAGCGACGCTACTGCCACACTACTGAGAAATGTAGTTAAGCTACTGCCCAGCACTGGTACTGTGAGACCAATGAACCCTGAACATTTTTTAACTCAAACCTTTTATACTGTTTCAGACTTGCCTTTAGATGTTAATGAAGTTGCTCCTTGGCTGTTGACACACCTGTTTTCTCTCTGTGTTAATGCCGTTTTCACACCATTGATGAAATGGTTGTCCTCATTCTACAATTGCTACCATTTGCTCAAGATGTAGTCACCTCAAACAATGCAGAGACAGCAAACTGTTGACTTATCTTTTCTATCATAATTCAGCCCTTTTTGAGAAATGAGCGTCAACACATCATTTAGAGTGGAAGTTGGGTCGAGGCAGACTTAATTTCTTACAGCGACCGTGGCTTTAGATGTCTGTGTAGTAAGACAGCTAGACAGCATTTTGCAACAGAGCTATAGTCTATCCCGAGGCTTCTGTAAAAAGTTTGAAGGAGATCCCTGCCTCTTTAACTGTGGCCCTCCCAAAAGTCTCTCACCTGTGTTTGTGTCTCCAGGGCACGGATCGTTTTCTGTGACTGCCTCTGCAATACTGTCAAGGTGTTTGAGTACTTGGCTGTAAACGTCTGTGACAGCACTGGGACGATTGTTGATCATGTCACTCGTGGCTAATGCAGCCTGAGGTTTCACTGACACTGTGTCATCTCAAAGGTGTGCTGGTTTCTCTCTGGATAGTGTTTCAGGATCCCCCACACCACCACAAATCTCCCACCCGTCCGAGCCCTGCGGCCACATGTGTGTAAGCCAGCAATAAGTCTGCGTGTTTGGTTTCTGAAGGCATGTGCTGAGAGATGGAGTTACGCCCCCTTTGAATGCAACAGCTTATTATGGAACCAGACACCACCGTTTCACAATCATAGCGCACTTACTGTGGCTCACCGATTCGCTCGGTCCCCACAGGAAAAACTGCAGCTCAACCAACCCATCTGACTTCATCACCCCAAACATTCAAGTGCCTGTAATGACAGTGGTTCTCAGACCGAGTTTGTCAGGGATCAGTAAGGCCTATAATAGTGCAAGATTATCTAAAGGAGTGCCCACACACATGGAATATGCCGGTGTATTGTATGCAATGTGAATATATGACCAAAAAACACAGCGTCTTATCACAATTTTGATTAGGTCAGGGGGTTTCAAACCCGCGGTCCGCGGGATGATAGTTTGTGTCTCCCGCATTAATTTGAAAGTCTAATGTTAGTGCGGCCCTTGAGTTTGATATGTATAGCACTTTACAGTGTTGTGCTCAGAGCTGAACGACCCCACTAATCACAGTGGGGTATATGGCTCTTGGAGGCAGGACATCGGCTGGGCTTGGTTCAGGTAGAGAAACATTTCTCAGTGAAAGTTACAGCAGCATTGCCATGGAGTGTTTTCTCCCATGTCTGGCTGGCTGCCTCGTTTCTATTGGGCACACGAGGACATTAGTCCCAGCGTGCTTCATTTACAAGACGTCAAAAAAAATTTAAGTTGCTGCCTAGCGGGACATTATACGTAGATAAATGTATATAAATCAGTGCTTAATTTGAGCCGTATCTTGTTCCGGGAAATGTCAGATATTCGTGTTTTGCTTTCCAGTATTTATTTGAATGGATTCGGCATTAACTTGTGCAAAGTGAATACCTGCGTGTGTGTGTGTGAATGAATGAATGAATGAATGGATTGTGTGTGCGGTGGTCACCATGCGCAAGTTGAAGCAACAGTCACGTTTAAGTATTGGCCATGAACAATATTTTCAAACAATCATCTTTCTTACGTTTACAATCACTCTCATTCGTTGGTGGATGTTGGATGTTTCCGCAGTGAGCGGGGCCTACCTAAATGAAATTTTTATTGTCAAAATAGCAAAGAGGCAGTCAAGCATATTTTCATTTTTTTTTAAAACCACTAGTAAATTTGATAATGAGGATGATCAAAAGACATCTCGAGAAGCTGGGATGATGTCCTTGGATCTGGATAGCAGCAGACCCTTAAGCAAAGCGAGTCAAGTCAGCCACAGAACATGACGGAGGAGCTAACTGTGCTCTTCTTGAAGATTAGACAGAGTAAATCATTTAATTACTATTTTTCACTTGGAAGTGAACTTAAATGTCACTTAGAGAGATAATGTGAGGTCTCTCTCTCTGACAAAAAAATATCAAAGTGATGCATATACAACGGGATAATAGAAAAGTAAGGAACTCAGTGCAGCCTAATGTCGTCTGCAGTCACACATCGACACCTGTCCATCAGCAATAAGGGTCCCCGGTAACCCAGACCAATTATAGGGTTGCAGTTATGTGTGGGTCATTTGCATCACACTACTTGCATTGTATTTGCATTGCCTCACACAATGAACATTACATATATTTCTATATGATGTAAAAGTAGTCAAAACAAATGACAACACTGTTGCTTCTTTTTCCTGTAATAAAAGCACAGCGGATAACAGTAAATCTAATTATTATTATTATTTTTTCATTTTCATTATTATTATAATTACAATTTCTTACCGATTGATATATTTTCTTGGTAATTCGTATTTTTTTTTTCGTCTTATTTTGTGTTAGAAAGTAAAGAGATTTGAGTTTTTCTTGTGGAAAACATGATGCTGCCCAGTTTCACCCAGACTCTGCCTCCAGCAGCCCTCAGGTAAATTGAGTTTGAGACCCCTGGTTTAGATGATGGGTGTCATAGTAACATATTATTGTTGGCAGCTAGCTCTCCGCAACTCTTGGTCACCCACTTAAGCTAAGCAGGTCAGTACCTGGATGGGAGACCACATGGGAAAGCTAAGTTCCTGCCGGAAGTGATGTTTGTGAGACCAGCAGGGGGCGCTCAACCTGCAGTCTGTTTGGGTCCTAATGCCCCAGTATAATGATAGGGACTCTATACTGCTCAATGAGTGCCATCTTTCAGATGAGATGTTAAACCAAGGTCCTGACTCGGTCCTGAATTCTGGTAAATTGCTCTTTGTATAAATGTTATCTGGGGTCCAAAACTACACTGTATACCAGTAGCTGTAATTGTAAAAAAAGCTGTAAAAATACCAGGATGTCCTTTGAAAAAGAGGTTTGCCCACTGGCCTCTGTCCATCATGGCCTCTTAACTATGCCCCATATGAGTGGTTTTTAACCACCGGGCCGCGGGCTGGTGCCGCACAAGAAATCATTAATTATTTCTGTTTTATTTGTCTAAGTCTCAACGATCTTTTATTTTGAAAAATGACCGTATTCTCTCACTTACATCTTGGTCACTTGAGCTTGCAAATTTAACTCACAAGCAGCAAAATGAGTAAGAAACAGACACCTTTGGAAAGTTTCTTAGCTAAGGGGAAAAGGCCTAGTGAAGGACCCACAAACTGCCAAGGAATGGATCCGCAACCCTATTGTCAACAAATCAGGTGAATCCACCATGTCTGTGCAAGAAGATCAACTGCTGGAGATCGCAAATGACGGCGGCCTTTAAGGGGCCGTTGCATATCGCACCTTTTCTAGAGTTCACGCAAGTTTGTTATTTCCAATGGAGGTCCGCGGCCTGTGCACGCAATCGGCATGAAGGCTAATTTATACATTGCCTATCGCCGCGCCGCGGACCTCCGCTGAGTGCGCCAGCACCTCACGAAACAGACAAGGCTTTTATACTAAATGCATTCGCACAGGTTTGAGGTTGACTGAATGCCACAAGCACACCACAAGTCGCGTGACAAGAACTGAACGATCAGCTTTAGCTTGTATGGAATATGCACATTTTGGTAATACTAAATATCTCAGACAAACACAGAACACCCAAACACTGCAGCGCTTTGTAATTTTTCTTTATAAACAAAACTTGTACAAGAGTGACAGCAATGTTGATGGTCTCCTAGCAACCTACGAATCATCACCCCAATCAATCTCCCCCCGGTGCATGGTAAACTCTGGAATAGCCTTCCTGATAACGTCCGAGGCTCAGACACACTCTCCCAATTCAAAACTAGATTAAAGACCTATCTGTTCAGTAAAGCATACACTCAGTGCACCACTTAGCGGGCTTCCACACAGGTTCTGCATCTTGTTTATATACACTATGAACAGCAGCTATGCTAATTATTTTCTTTATTCTCCATTTCCACCTGGGGATACTCTTCCCGAGTCCCTCAGACTATGCAGAGTCACTGATTCGATCCAAGACCAACGACGAGATGATCCCAAGGTTTCCATATCCTGGACCAGGCCGTATCCTGAGCAGCTACTGTGGTGGTCATGGAGGAGTGGAGAACATGAGACTGATTCCTGTGACGCTCCAGAGACAGACGAGTCTTCGCTGAGGCCAGCTTCCAGCCTCCGCCACTGAGACTGCAGCTCTGCACAAGATGTTTGGCCAGCAGAGAAATTAAAATGATCGTGCCCAACTGAGCCTGGTTTCTCTCAAGGTTTTTTTTCTTCACTTTCGCCATTTAGTGAAGTTTTTTTCCCCTCTCCGCTGTCTCTACTAGCTTGCATGGTTCGGGATCTATAGAGCTGCGCATCGTTGGATCTGCTCCAGTATTTGGACTCTCAGTAGTGATTATTAACCACACTGAACTGAGCTAAACTGAACTGAACTTAAACACTACAAACTGAACTTCACTGTTCCTATTTACTATGACCTTTTATGTGAAGCTGCTTTGACACAATCTACATTGTATAAGCGCTATACAAATAAAGGTGAATTGAATGGTACAATTGTAAAAGCATTGACCAGTCTGCGGTGATAAAACCTTTGAGAACCACTGCCCAGTATCATAAATTGGCTCACTCTGTCTCCTCTCCACCAATCAGCTGTTATGTGGTGTGCGGTCTGGCATAATATGGCTGCCGTCACGTCATCCAGAAGGATGCTGCACACTGGTGGTGGATGAGGAGAATCCCCAAAAAGTTTGAGTGTCCAGAAAAGCGCTATATAAATGTAAGGAGTTATTGTTATTGTTATTGTTCTAATTCTGGTAAATTGCTCTTTATTTAAATGTCATCTGGGGTCCAAAACTACACTGTATACAAATAGCTGTAATTGCTAGAGATTTTTTTTATATTTAAAAAATGCTCTTTGTTCTAGAGAAGAACGTAGTTTGATAGGTTTTAGTGAAGAAGTATGTAATTGTGTAAGTTGCAAAAGATTTTGTGTTGTGCAGTGCTAAGTGATGTATTGTGCAGTTAGCTTAGCATCATGCTAGTGGCAAACTGTTGAACTTGAAGTCAAGTTGTTGCATGCAAAGTTTTGTGGTAAATATGTTCATTTCAGTCTATTATTGCTTTTCATGATGGTTGGAGGGTGGCGTAGAAGGAATTTGTCTATGTAGACAGTAGTGAGGCCCCTTAGTAGGCTTTGGATATCTAGTTTATCTGTGTCCCCTAGCTATGAATTCATTTGTCTCTGAATATGCTGATTTACTTATTCAATTCAATTCACCTTTATTTGTATAGCACTTTTACAACGTAGATAGTGTCAAAGCAGCTTAACATAGTAGCTCTAGTAAATTAAATATGCGTCAGTCCAGTCTTCAGAGTTAAAGTTAATTTAGTTCAGTTCAGTGTTGTATACATTTCACTGCTGAAAGTCCAAACACTGAAGAGCAAATAAATTGATGCTCAGTTCCACAAGTCCCAAACCAACCAAGCAAGCCAGTGGTGACCTACTATATAGTAAAATCAGTATGTGAAAGAAGTAGTGTGTCTGCATTCATAAAACAAAGCAAAGGTCACACCGATAATTCAAAACCTCCACTGATATTCCTAAGTGTGCATATCTTATGATCACGTTACTATAACGTGAGACCACATGAGGTGTGAATGACAATGAAGGGACACAGCTCACTCCACAGACATCACAGCTGATGCACTACTTTTAGATTTTATTCTACACTCATTTGTGCAATTTTTATACTCCTGAAAACTCAAAACAATCTAGTGAGCCTTTTTTTTCAAGACTGGAATACTATAGGACAAGAGTTGCCTACACCTTCATTAGCAATTAGCAAATTTATGTTTGATTGTGTGCCTGTTTCAACTGGAAATACATGAACAAACCAGTCCGTTTGTCTCCTTTCAGACTTCGATTGCTCACCCGTTGTAGTTTGTGCAACTCCCTTGCTAGGTACTGAAGATAAAGGAAGAGGTGCAAAATGGCCAGAACTGTTCATGCCACATTAGCTCTTCCCTTTTTCAATCTTTAATTTTGTTCCAAAAGAATAAATATAGAAAGCTGCTTTCATCTGCCTGTCGCAAAAGCTCTAAAATGCAAACTGACAGACAGTCCCCAGTCCACTTCTGCATAGAAATAAATACCTCTCTATTTAGATTAGGTAAGTCCTATTGCCTGGGTGAGTGAACACACCGATACACACACAAACACACATGAACTGTCGCGCATGTCATCAATAGCAGTGCTATTAGTACTGCGATTTAGTACAATTGCTTTCAGATGAGAAGCAAATTGTACCAATTCCTCATCTAGGTGGACATTATCAACATTGACTGCTGTCTCGCTGTTTCTCATGAATCTGCAGACTCATCTCGCCCCAGTATTCTTGTTTTATTCTTGCAGGAAGTTCATGTCCGCACACAAAGACAAACAGTCCTTTTTAATAAAGGTTGTGTTTGGGCGCACCTCTCTGGGTTTGCAGCCAGAAGGAGGCCCAGTTGGTTCTGGCAGGCCCAGCTGGGTTCACCACAACAGAGAACTGTGAGCTTTGGGCCCCAGGAGCTCTGGCCAAGGGCCAAGAAGAGCGCAGCTCCCGCTACCTGCTGGGTCCATGAATCCGCCTTTGTCTCTGTGTTGTCACACCGTATTACCCACACAAAAGGGCCCAGCACCCCGCACCCCATAGCCCAGTTCAGCTCTGCCCAGAGCAGGGGCTGGCATTCCCAAAAGGAGCAACCCCCCCACCTCCTGTGACACACATACACAAAACACACATACATCTCATACCAGTCAAAATATTCTAAAGCATTTTTAAAAATCCAGTCAGTCAGGGCTCATTGGGCCAGTCCCAATGCAAGCAGAGAACCTTCTTCCATATCTCCACTTCGCATTGTCTGTCTCCTTCATCCTCTCCTCATACCCCTCTCCAGTTCCCCCTGCCTTCCACCTCTCTTCCTCCATGATGGGGAAGGATGGAGATTCCCTTTCAGCCTGCTTTCATGACACAGTCAAAAGGGCGTGTGAATGGGGCGTCCGTGGGAGCCGGGCGGTAAGAGGCACACAGGGATGGCTCATACTGGCCTTCATGCACAGTAGGGGTCGAAGTGAACCCTCTAGCCCTTTTCTATTGCTTGTAATCTCATTTGGCCTCCCTACTCTTTTTCTCTCTCTGTTTCTCCCTAACTCGCTGCCTGTTCTTGCCCAGGTCCTGCACTGTGGTTAACCATCCTGGCTCTATGTGATTTTCTGAGACCCATTTAGCATCCTTTCTGTCATGGGCTGTGACAGAACATCACTTCTCAGTCATTTAAGTAGCAAGTCTTTCAGGAAGCACATCATTCTCCGCTTTACCCTGGATTTTCAGAACCATTCACATCTAGAGTATCAGAAAAGTTCTGGAAAACCAGGAAATCTAATCAAATAATAATAAGATGTGCAAGGAAATGGACAATGTTACGTTGTTATATAAAGCATTTCTTTGATTAAACACCTTCTGCTGAAACACAAAGCTCAAATGGTACATATCAAAGAAAGTGTTAACAACAGTTTAGGTTTGTTCACAGTTTGCCGTTTTATGAAAATATATTTTTAAGTTTCATCATGACAGAATTGTTTTTGTTCATCCATTTTTCCCCTATCCATTTTGACTGATTTACATGTTTTTACATTGCATTGAAAATGCAAAAGACTAACTAAATATTTATACTAAACATTCTGAAAAATGTATAAATTAATTTAGTAATTAATAAGTTAATGTTAATATGTCAAAAATATATGATTTCTTTAAAGAAAATTATAATAGGTGAGAAGTGTTTCACCAGCTATTTTACTTAGCATATTGTGACTATAATCTAATATTAAATGCATGCGAAATTCTGTCATCACTTACTCAACCTTTACTTGTTTCAAACTATATATATATATATATATATATATATATATATATATATATATATATATATATATATATATATATATATATATATATATATATATATATATATATTTATTTATATATATATATTTATATATATATATATATATATATATATATATATATATATATATATATATATATATATATATATAGATATAGATAGATATAGATAGATATAGATAGATATAATTCAGTGATGTCTTGCAATGTTACAATGCAATGTTATGTTTGTTTGTCAGCAATGTTTGAACACAAAACTTTTTATTGATTATTTAATTGATTTAATAGAACTGAACAAAATGTTTGCCTCTTTTGTAAAATCGTGAGTTAAATTCCAATTTACCACAAGCCTTCTTTTTTTTTTTTAATACTACTTTTACACTACTATGCTACTAGCATATGGATGACATCTCAAAACAATTGTAGGTATGTAAAGGCTGATCATTCTCTGTTACTGGAATTAAAACACTATATATTATGTAGACTGATGTGTGCTGCTAATCGATACCTTTATCAAGCACTGGTCCAAATATGGCTAGATTGTCTTTGATAGTGGTGCAGTTCCACCTGCGGCCGCGGAACTGGTGCTGACACTCCTGGATACCCAGTTTGACTCCTTCTGCTACACTGGGCATGATCTCGATGTAATTGCGGCAGAAGCGCAGTTGTTTTGGCACCAGGCCAGGTATGGAGCCACACAGGATGGGTTGGGATCCTATGGATGAGTACTGCTGCCCAAGGGCCAGGGACCTGAAACATAAGTATGAAGATTAAACGCATATCTGGACACACGTGACATCTAAGCCTTTTACAAGAAGTCGGTTGTTCAGAGCAGTTACGTAATCTAATCTTTTACATCAAGAGGTGTCATTTACTCACACTAATGTCACCGCTAGAATTTTTCTGAATCTTTAGAATACAAATCACGATTTGTAATTAAATCTAAGAGCTTTCTGTTGGATTTGACCCAAAACTCAGAAGAGACTTGAGCACTTTATGTAATGATGAATATATTAAATGTTGTCTTAATATTATATATCTGCAAAACTGTTTTGTTTGAGTGCATGTACGTACGCATGTGGAAAATAATGAATTCTGATCCGGTGTTCAAATATTTTTTGCGTGTGTGTGTCTGCTATTAGATATTTGGCTGTTGCAAGTGTATGCATGTGTGTGGTTGTGTGCAGTAGCTGAGCTGACAGCAAATTCCTCAGAGATTTCCTTCTGCTCCAAACAGTGAGTGGTTCAAGAATTTCATGAACACTTCTTAGAAACAGACCCAATCTATTAGTTATTCCAGAAACAGTAGTACTTTCACAATAGTTATTAATTTTATTGCCATCCTCCTGTGTCCAAAATGAGAATAATATCACACCGTTATCATTACGTCCTTGTTTTGACATGCATACTTTAATAATAGGTGTAACCTTTACGCTCATTAAGCTGTCGTTGATTTTTATCGCATATTTGTAAAGAAAATTTGTATGTGTGTGAGATTGTCTATTTGATAACATATGCGGAACACACACACGCTCTGAACTGGAGCTGTAATAAGTCAAATATTCAGTGTTATAAATCCTGTGAATGTTTGGAAAAGATTCAGTTGTACAGCAGAGGAATCTATTAGCAGTTCTGTCCTCATTTTCCCACAGACGACGCTATAAAACATATCTACATGAACCTCTGAACTCAGAGACTGCTGCATACTGTACAAATCATTTCAAAAATAATAAAACACTCACACTGAGTTTTCATTGTAAACTGCAAATAGAAATTTTACTTTAGTTTTATTATATTATATATACAATATTATTCTGCAAAAGCATTTTCTATCATTTATCAGTCACCACCATTTAATAAAACAATAACCCAAACAGTAAAGGTCACTAATAAAGGAAGTAGAAACTGATCTTTTCTTAGATGTTATGTTGTCACTTACATCCCAGTGAAAGTTCATTAAAGAATGCAGCATGGGGATGTGGTTCTATACTTAGAATACTCTATACTGTTAACTGGTTGTAGGTTGGAGCCAGATCTGAATGTGAGATTGTAATTTATTTGATCCGCTCTTGTTCTCCTCGTCCTACTCTAAATGGGATTTTCTAGGCCCACTAACATTTAACGACACTTAAAAATATTGTCTTTAGAGTTCCCCTTGAATTCAAAGAAGTGAGATTTACCTGTGCAACTCTTATAACTCACCCCCCTAAACCTCACTCCCATCCACATCACAGTTCTAGATTACCTCTTGAGGTCTGAAGAGAATGGTTTGAAGTCATGTCTCTTAGCCTGCTAAACCTCTTTCCAATTCAGTCATGACATCAATGTAGCTTCCTAAAACTCCCTCCCATCCATGTCATGGCTTTAAATTAACCCCTCGTGTTATTGTGTGCCTCTGTAGACCATGGAGTGAGGTTTGCCTGCATTACATTCTGGCTTTCATTACACTCACCCCCAAACCTCATTCCAAACTGAAATATGCTTCCAAAGTAACCTCCTAAACTAGCGATGCCCAATCCTGTTCCTGGCGATTCGCCTTCCTGCAGAATTCAGCTCCAACCCTGATCAAAAACAACTAAACCAACTTAGTTAGGATCTGAAGAAGCACTTGGTAATTAAAGACAGATGCGTTTAATCAAGGTTGCAGATGAACTATGCAGGAAGATCTCTGTAGATCTCCAGGAACAGGATTGGGCACTCCTGCCCTAAACCTTGCTCTCTTCCATGCCATGCACCAGTTTAATCCCTCTGGTTCTTGAGCTTAGGGGAGTAAGGTTTGCTTGCACAGCTCATAATGGCTGGCCTGTGTTAAACACCTCCTAAACCCCACTCCAGTCAGAGTCCAGTCAACAATGTAATCTCCAAATCCATACTCCTATCCAGGTCATGGCACCAGTAATACCCACCTGCTTCTGGTGCACTTCACACCTCCCTCCAGTCTGGGTCACGACACCAATGTAACTCTTCTGGTTCTATTGTGTCTCTTGAGGTCAGGAGAGAAAGGTTTGTCTCCACAGCTCATGCTAGCTGACGTAAATTACACTCACCCTTTAGACCTCTCTCCAATTTGGATCACATCACCAATGTAACTTATCTGATTCTAGTGCACCTATACAAGCCAAGGGACTGATGTCTACCTGTTGTAATGTTTTTCATTAGCTGGCCTCCATTACCCCTTCCCCTCTCCCCCAACTTCTGTCTAATCTGGATCATAGCGGTAGAGTGACCACCTAAACCTCTCTCACATCTAGGTCAAGGTATCAAAGTAACTATCTTTTCCACTGTGTGGTACGGTATGATTTGGGACTGCTCAGCTTGCTTCAGGTTCAGGTGCATTTCTGTTTCAGTTTAGTACCGCTTAAATTAAGTGAGATTATCAGCGTAGTTGCACTGCCTCTACTGCTGTGACTTCCTGAAAACATTTTAATTCCAGGTCATTCCATCTGCTGGATTCGCTTCTTGGCTGCCAATGAGGGGAACATCTGGACCTGTTCTACGGACAAAGATGCTGTCATTTCTGACATGATTTAGTTGTTCGAACCAGCAAAACAGGCTGCTGCTAACTCTTTAAATTTAAATTATTTAGGGCAACCAGAGCCGGGAACACTTCCCAACATACATAATTTAAACGGCATCTGCGCTTATGTTAGTCTTTTAAAAAAAAAAAATGTATTCCCGAGGTTTCCATAATCCTGCACCAGGCCGTTTTTTGAGCAGCTGCTGTGGTGGTCATGAAGGAGTAGAGAGCATGAGACTGACTCCTGTAAGACCCCAGTGACAGACGAGTCCTCGCACTGATCCTAAAGGGCCAGCCTGTGCACCTCTCTTACCTGCAGCTTTTCCACGATGGATGTCCAGCGTTCTCCAGCCTCCAGTGCCTAGACTGCAGCTCTGCACAAGACTTTTGGCCATAGGAGAAATGTTTGAGCCTGGTTTCTCTTGAGGTTTTTTATCCTTCACTTTCACCAATTGGTGAAGTTTTTTCTCGCCGCTGTCGCCACTGGCTTGCATGTTTCGGGACTTGTGGAGCTGCGCATCAATGTATTTGCTCTTCAGTGTTTGGACTTTCAGCAGTAAAAATTAAACCACACTGACCTGATCTAAACTGAACTTCAACTCTGAAAACTGGACTGCCACTGTTTTAATTAATTAAAATCTTCTATGTGAAGCTGCTTTGACACAATCTACATTGTAAAAGTGCTATACAAATAAAGGTGAATTGAATTGAATTTAAATATAATGACCTTGGTCTACACTGGTAGTCATGATACTCCTAGACCAGTTGGTGATCAGCAGTGTGTATATGTCACGCTTTAGCCTCCATTACACTTGCCCCCAAACCTCATTTCAATTCTGAAACTACCTAAACTAGAGGTGACCAATCCTGTTTCTGGAGATTTACCTTCCTGCAGAGTTCAGCTCCAACCCTGCTCAAAAACAACTAAACAAACTAAGTAGGATCTGAAGAAGCACTTATTTAAGACAGGTGAGTTTGATCAAGTTTGCAGCTAAACACTGCTGGAAAATAGCAATGGTATGTCTCACATAAAAAAGTGAGACAGTTACAGGGTACAGAATGCAGTGGAAAAGGCCTCAAAACTGAGCCATACCAATCCAAACTCTGCCATGAAGTGGAAAAAGCGGCTTTTGCAACATTGACATTGTTATGAAACTGAAATGAATCATCTGAATAAAGACACTATTGTCTTTTGTAGCGCTAGAGATATATTTCAAAATTCTGTTTTCCTGTTTATTACCGTGAAGCTGCTTTGACGCAATCTGTATTGTATAAGCACTATAAATAACTGTGACTTGACTTTATGAAATGATTGAAGAAATCTGTTGTTTTTTTCCGGAAGAGGAGGTTTTGATTAAGACTCATGACTTAAGAAGTATCATAAAAATGAAACATGCACAGAAGAACTGTTCACAATAAGATCGATAACATGCTTTTACAAAATGAGACAGGTCCCAATAAAAGCATCACCACGCTGCCAGATATGTATTTATTTATTTTTGTTACTTTTTTTTCCAGAGCCTGTGAATTTAAGCGTCTGCCTTGGGTGTGCAGAGGCAGTATTCCATGCTTTTATGATGAGATATGCTGCCTCACAGCACTGGCATAGACGCTGTCATGTGGGCCAATGGTTTACATGGTTCCCCCTTCAGGCCAGCGGTGGATCACACCTATTAGAGATCAGCCGCGCACGATGACCTCAGGAACCCCGCTGGGTGCAACCCTATCACAGCGCCAATCTCTCTGACAGATGAGTGTACTACTGCACCCCTCACACACAAAAGCATTGAAGTCAGAAGAGAAAAATCCCCCTCAGAGGCTTCTCTTTGCCGTTCTCCCTCACTCCAGTCGCACACTCTCCGTGTTTGATGTTGTGTGAAAGCGTGAACACAGAGCTGGGAGATGTTAGCGGGCTGCCAGGTTTTAGAGGAGGTGCGTCTTTGTACGAGAGTCTTATGTCGAGAGAATTGCGTGTCTGGCTGGCTTTGATGCTTCACGTGTGTGCGTCACTCCACCATCAGCTTTGTCAAGGTGTTCACATCATAATGCTGATGTTTGTGTCTGCATGTAGGTGAAAGTGAAGTGGTTAGCAGATGCACAGGTAAAAAGTACAGGTCTTAAAAGTTTCTTTAGGGTTCTTGGGTAATTGTCTGATACATAAACACAATCACAAAACACAAAAAAAAGTGCCTTGGACTTCCTTTTGCTGTTTATTCTGATGAATTCCTTACCCAAAGAGCACAAATACAGTAATTAAGCTACCCCTGAAAACTTATTGTTTGATTTTACTATCTTATGGCAATTTAAAACTATTTTACATTTGTTTGATGTTGTTTGCTTTATTTATAGAGCACATTTAAAAACAACAGATGGTGACCAAAATGCTTTACAAAACGACTAACATACAAAATCTCTCTCTCTCTCTCTCTCTCTCTCTCTCTCTCTCTCTCTCTCTCTCTCTCTCTCTCTATATATATATATATATACAGTTGAAGTATATCACAGGTACAATTTCCCCCCCAATTTATGTTTAACGGAGAGAAGACATTTCTAACATAATAGTTTTAATAACTCATTTCTAATAACTGATTTATTTTATCTTTGCCATGATGACAGTAAATAATATTTTTCAAGACACTTCTATACAGCTTAAAGTGACATTTAAAGGCTTAACTAGGTTAATTAGGTTACTAGGCAGGTCAGTGTAATTAGGCAAGTCATTGTATAACGATGGTTTGTTCTGTTGACTATCGAAAAAAATATATAGCTTAAAGGGGCTAAAATTTTGACCATAAAATGTTTTTTTTTAAAGTTAAAAACTACTTTTATTCTAGCCGAAATGAAACAAATAACACTTTCTCCAGACGAAAAAAAGATTACCAGACATACTGTGAAAATTTCCTTGCTCTGTTAAACATCATTTAGGAAATATTTTTAAAAGGAAAAAAAATCAAAGGGGGGGCTAGTAATTCTGACTTCAACTATATATATATATATATATATATATATATATATATATATATATATATATATATATATATATATATATATATATACAAAAATATATATAAACAAGACTTAAGAGAACTAAGTGAAGAGCATGACCGGATATGTAAAGGCAGACCATTCCACAGATGTCACCGCTTGATTTTAACCGTGATTTGGGAACAGCTAGCTGAAACTGATTGGCCTCATTGAAGTGTGCCAGTGAAGAAGCTCACCTATGTAACCATTCAACCATTCAAACCTTTAAAAACAAATAACAATAACCTGTATTAAATCCTAAGCCAGTGAAGGGATGATAAAACTGGTGAGATACAATTTTTTTTGGTTCCTGTTAAACGCCTAGTAGCTGTATTTTAAACCAGCTCCAGGCGTACAATTGAAACCTGCGAAACTCCCGAATACAAAGAGTTGCAGTATAGTCCAATCTGGTCATAATAAAAAGATTGATGATGGTTTCCAACGCCTTAAAAGACAGAAAAGGCTTCAATTTGGCAATGTCTCTTAATTGATAGAAACCACTTTTGATGACTGAATTTATTTGTTTACCAAAATTTAACTCGGTGCAAAAATAACTCCAAGACTTTTTGCGTGACCGCGGACCTTGGGCTTAACCAAACCTAATTGATTTTGCATTAATTTAACAAACCTAATTGGTTTTACTTTGCATCAATATCTACAACTTCATTCATGCATTTTCATAGGGGTGAGCCCTTTTGCTCAAATTACATTGCACTAATTCATATTTATTAGCCAATACTTCACCAAAACAAAAAAAAAAAAAATAGTTACATTCATGCGAGATTGGCCTGCATGCATCTTAGGACTTACAAAATTCTATTGGCTCGAAGACCATCTATTCTCCAAAACTATATTCAAAGACCACACACATTTATAGATCTTTCCTCTGTTATTTGGACTGCCAGAAACTGTATGCATATTTTCATTCATTCATTCATTTTCCTTCGGCTTAGTCTCTATTTCAGAGGTTGCCACAGCGAAATGAACCGCCAACTATTCCAGCATATGTTTTACGCAGCGGATGCCCTTCCAGCCATAACTCAGCATTGGGAAAGACCCATACACACTCAAACACTGTGGACAATTTAGTCTATTCAATTCACCCGTACCGCATGTCTTTGGACTGTGGGGAAAACTGGAGCACCGGAGGAAACCCACGCCAACACGGGGAGAACATGCAAACTCCACAAAGAGATGCCAACTGGCCCAGCCGGGACTCAAACCAGCGACCTTCTTGCTGTGAGGTGACAGTTTTAACCACTGAGCCACCGTGCTCCCTATATGCATATTTTGAAAATGTTATTAATTTAACATAAGCACGTGATATGATTGAGCACGTCTGGCCACTCATCTGTAATCAGTAATAATCCAATCAGAATGATCCTAGTTTACTATAAATGGATCATTTTCTCCCTAATGTTCTATCTTCGTTTGGAAGAATCCCCCCTTCCACCCCATCTCCTCCTTTTCCTCCCTTTTCTAAAGGGGGAGCTCTTGAGACCTACCTGATCTCAGATCTCCTGATATGCTTATCGACCGGGCGGGAGCCCTGGCCTCAAATATCTCCGAGCTCAGGGTTCTCTCCCGGGACAGCATGCCAAACCTGCTTTATACGGCAAGCATATCTAAGTGGGAACTCTTGAAATACAGTTATGGTTACACTTTTCCTGAAAGTGTCCTAGTTTCAATGTAACTATTCATTTCACTACAGAGTAAAACAATTAATTACATCAAAAGCGATCAAAAGATGCTTGTTTGATAGTTAGTTTGCATGGTGAATGATGATGATGGTTTTAATATGTCATTGTATTTCATTCCTGTTTTAAAAGTAGAGGTACTGTTTATACTATGCATTAACTGTATTTTGCAGCCACACTTTGTTTTTTTAACAGCGAGAACCACAATGGAAACAAGCCCAGGGCTTTATTGTGTTTTTATCCTCAACGCTTTTATTTCAAAATGTATGGGATACTTGTATTTTTGTACAGTTTGTCTAAATCTGTCAAATAAAAAATCAATTCAATTCAATAGTCAGCATTTGAAGTGGATCACAACCTTTAATCAAAAACTATGTAACAGCTCCTAAAACTTTGAACAATACCTGTTCTTGTCTTAGGACCACTTGTTGACTACTGTATATAGTTAGGGTTAGAATGCAGATTAGGTTTAGGGTTTGTTGAATGTAATTATGCATAATTAATTGCAAATTCTATAGTAAATGCACACAGCTAACCCTAAACCCAATTTACTGTATAAGTAGATGCAATTAATTAATATTTCGGAGTAGTTAAATGAATAGTTACATTACAACATGGACATCTTAAAAAAAGTGTTACCAAAAATGTATTTAAAACACGCACGCACGCACACTGTCAAGGACCCCCAAAACAGTGTTATCATTTACTCACCCTCCTGTTATTCTAAACCTTTATGACTTCTGATCACACTATTAAGTTGCTTTATTTAAATGCTCCTTTCATGACTCTGTTTTACATGTTACAGCACATAATTCGATAAACATCATTGCGTCACAGCGCTATCCACCTTCCCTTTGGAGTTTCATGTAATTTTGGCTGTTTCATTTTTAATTTGTCAATTTTAACTGCAGTTTGGCACTTTCACTTTCATTCAGGAACATTTCATGCATGCCCCCCGTAACAAACGAGATATTGGATGTTGGTTTGAACTGCTGGAGGAGTGTTGTTTAATGGAATTTGATACAGCATGCTGTATGGGGTAAAACTGACTCACTTGACTCAACTGACTCCTTGACTGACTCGGTAGGTGCCGAGAATAGTGTCAAACAGCTGTGTGTGTATGGAATATCCTCTCACAAAATGTGGCGAAAATCTTACACAATGATAATAGTTTGATTGCGGTGTTTACATGTCTGTACTGCACTTCAATAATGCCACTAATATCGGCATACTCCACATGTCTTAATCCGATTTCTGTTTAGTTTGATTATGACCTTAATTGGATTAATCAAAAATTGCTGTTTACATGGTGGGCTCTTAATCAGAGTATTGTCTTATTCATATTAAAATCTGATTATTGGTGTCCATGTAAACGTACTCAAAGAAAGCCAATTGATTTTTTTCCACTTCAGAAAGATCGTCTACACCAATTTGGGATGAAAAGTTGGCGATTAATGGATGACAAATTTTTATTTTTGTTTGGGTGAACTTGGGTAAAAAGAAGAGCAGTGAAACCAGCGTCTGTGTTCCTTTGTCTATATTTAATACCATAAACTCCACTTTCCATCCAACAAGCCATGGTCACAGAATGACATTCTTTCTAGTATGCCATTCTTGTACTCCACCATGTATTATTCCTATCAGTTTAGATGATTATTTTCCAATTGTCTGACAGAAATCCCGGCCCCTTACATAGCAACTTACTGGAAGCGGAGCCTGTTTTTCTGCAGTGTTTGCTGAGTGAGTAAGTGGCATAATTACACATCTGCTTGCAGTGTAACTGTCCATTAATCTCTCACCCATGAGGATGATTAGTGTGTGTGTGTTGTGCTGAATTGTGGATCAGCCATTCTCTGTGCCTGTGGATCTTAATTAGATGTGGATGTTTTTAATTACGTTAATTACTAAACCGCATGCTTTGATACAGATCTGAGCGTGCTTTCATTGCATGCTTCACAACCTCGGCGATCTGCGGTTTGTGAAATGCACCGTTGATTCTGAAGTGGATGAGAAGGAGGGATTGCAAACACTTAAATATGCGGCGAAAACATCTCAAGGAACGAAGGGTGTGGCGACACATCTGAGTATGGAATACAAACATTGGCTTGATGTGAGTTGCTAATTTGTCTGCTGGAATCTGCTACTGCAAGGAGACACAGTGAAGCTTTAGGGTCTAGCAGGTGCTTGTCTGAGCAGGTTTAGGGCCACCTCTAGCCTTCGGGTGATACGGTTCAGTTTCGTGCTGCTGGGTGGGTGGTGACTGCAGTGTGAGTTTGAAAATAATGACGCAAGCATTAATGAGCCATTGCAAACCACACTACAAGGATTATGAAGTGAGGGAATTCCTCTCTACACAAAACAGAGAAATGCTATTCTGCCATTGACTAAAGATTAAAAGGATACCCACCCAAACATTAAGCCTCTTGAAATTCTCTTTTCAGCATAACGAAAGTGAATAAGTGCTGGTGTTAAGTTCTAGAATGACCAAAAAAGCATAATGAAATTCATAAAAATTGGGCCCAATGTACTGTTGGGGAATTTTCTGTATTGATTTTGGTATTTTCCCCAATTTTTGAGGTATTTGGACTAAAAAGATTTGCTTGCACCAAATGGATGACAGCTGACTGAAACGAGAATGCACAGTACATTCTGAGCAAGCTTGATAGGATGTACCACACAATCACACAGCGATTTGTAACTTTTTGATTTAGTGGCTAATTTGTATCAATTTCTATGATCTCATTCGTACAATTTAGTACGATTTGCTCATCCCCCAATTGCAGTTGGGTTTAGGGGTGGGATTGGGTGCTATGCCACCTTTTTAAAATTGTACATTTATACTTATACGAATTCATACAAATTAGCCACTAAACTGACAAAACGTAAAATAGTTAAGTTTCCTCGTGAGATCAGGCTAGATGTACCTTTCCATACCCGCAGGTGACAGTAGTCTGTATTGTCATTCCACAAAGGACAATTAAAACTAGTGCTGCACGTATACAAACTGTAAACAAAGCAGCATTCACTTAAAGAGCACCTATTACAACATTAAAAACACTTTTATTGTCTTATAATACGCATGTATTTATACCTAATTATCCCAACGACTCCCATATGATTCATTCAGCGATTCACTTGTTCCCAAACCCCTCCTTGGCGCGATGCTAATTTGCGCTGATTGGTTTGATGTCCCAGTCTGTTGTGATTGGTCTACTGCATTCAGTGGGAGACAGAGAGAAATGCCCAGCACGGCTTATCAACAAATTTGAAGTAGTCAGAGTGCAGAGTGTATGTGTGAACCCAATGCAGGAGTGCAATGCAATGCAGTTTAACACCAATATATTGCTCTATTCTTAACCATAAGAAAAAACAGGGACACACATTCAGTATTAATCCACACAGTGGCAAAAGCTGAACTATGCACGTGTGAAACCTGACTGCTGCACGTGTGTAGGAACAGCTGATGGTGGTCGGAGCAACGACAAACTGCAGTAGATCACGAGCTCACAAACGCATTTAAATCCATAAACAAAGCGGCACGCGCTGCGTGGTTTTAGACGCGATATGAGAATATAAAGAGTTAACCAGATACAGTACAAGCGGTTACAGGTAACAAAACAAAATTAAAAACATAATTTGCAAGCTAGAGAAAAAAAAAAAGAGGCAACCATTTTTACCGCACTTACTTACACTTGTGAAATGGAGGAAGGAACTGATCCATGAACTGCGCACTGTAAAGTTCCTGTCAAGCTTTGACAAAGTCCCATACATCAAATGTCTTTTCTGATCCTTCATTTAACAAATGGCCGACGAATGCCTCATCATTGTAAGCGTGTAGATTGCTTTAGCACTCGTCAGAAAAATAATGGGAACACAGCACAACGCTGGGGCTATACCGCTGAGGTATTTTTGCAAAAATAAACTTCAACCACTGACTCTTCACAGCCTCATCTTTAGGTTGAGAAAATTACACTACCTTTCCCTCAAACTTCAGAGCACAGCATCTTCGTGACACTTCATTTAACTGGAATCTGCTACAGTGTTTGTGGGTGGGCCTGGGGTTTTAATTTTCTGGGGTCTGCACACACAGCAAGTGGGCAGGGCTTGAGTTCCTTATAGACGTCACGCTGACAAGGCTAAAGACTCGTTACCGCATTGATTCATTTGAACCACTATGAGTCGACTCTTTTATAGATGAATCAATTGTTTTAAACATGGAGCACTTTCAGATTTAAGCCTTAGCTGGATATTTCACTTCACTTAGACTTACACTTACACTTGGGTCATTTTCAAAAACCCATAATAGGGGCTCTTTAACATTTTCACGGTACTTCTCATTCACCACAAAAGGTGTTCGCTCATGAAAATATGTCTGTTGATCTGATAGTTAATATTGTTTGCAAATATTTAAGAAATGTAATGACATGACAGCTGGCTTCTTTTGTGTTTCCTTTTGATTGGCATCATTTGCTTAGTTTCATCACTTCAGCTTTTGTTCTTGTGCTCTGACTTGGTGTTTCCGGGGCTTCACTGTTTCCTCAGCAATATTTGCTTCATGAACAATCCTTAATTTTGCCAGGAATCTTTTTAATGAATTAGTAAATCTAGGAACCTAGTCAGAATCATTAGTTTGTGAATCAGACTTTTAACTTGGCGGGTTACTGCAGTTAAAACGGTTACTTTAGATTTTAGGTATGGTTTTTACCATTTTCAACTAATAATGAAAAAATTGTGATGCTTTTCAGATGTTTATTTATAAAATGACATTGATTTTGCAGCCTGTAAATATCATATTTTAAAAACCGCTTTCAATGTACAAGTTTTTGAAAAGTGCAAATTTTGGTAACACTTTATTTTGATGGTTCATTTGAGTATGAGTAGACTGTCTGCTTAATATATGCTGATATGCTCCTTCAACAGACATTTAAATGACTATAAGAAACTTTGCAAGTACATGTCAACTTACACTAACCCTAACCCCAACCAAAACAGTATAGTTATAATCTAATGAAAATTAGTTGGCATGTAGAAGCAATGCAAGTTAAGTTCAACAATCGGACCATTAAAATAAAGTGTGACCTAAATTTAAATTCTTCTCTTAAATAAAATCTTTAAACATTTGTGAAAATTATGTCATGCATGTATGTATTACTTGTTCATTCTAAATCCAAGTGTAAGATCTTAACCAAAACAGTGGTGGACCATAAGAGAGCCCATGTTCAGGTGCGTTCATAGTATGTCTTAACAAAGTGACATCGAATACTGACATGGCATGCAAAATACTGCATTTTTAGACAACATCATTGATTGTTGATTGTCTGTACACAAACCTTGCACAATAGGCGTTAGATTTTATTACATCACCGATGTGTAAATGTACCCAACATATGAATCATGAGCATCTTCATTTCCCATTCATTGTATTTGCATGGAAACAAGCAACCAAATCATTTTCATTTCATTTTTTTTTTCAGCTTAGCCCCTGATTTACACGGGGTCACCACTGTGGAATGAACTGCCAACTACTCTCGCATATGTTTTACACAGCGGATGCCTTTCCAGCCGCAACCCAATACTGGGAATCACCCATACACACTTTCTCATTCACACACACTCATACACTACGGCCATTTCAGTTTTTTTCTATAGCGCATGTCTTTGGACTTGTGGGGGAAACCGGAGCACGCGGGGGAAACCCACGCTAACACTGGGAGAACATGCAAACTCCACACAGTAATGCCAACTGACCCAACCGGGACTCGAACCAGCAACTTTCTTGCTGTGAGATGACAGTGCTAACCACTGAGCCACTGGGCCGCCCTATCAACCAACACATATTTAAATTTTTCTTCTTCATGCAAGTTTGAATCAATCTGAGGGTCAGTAAATGATGAATTTTACAGCAGAATTTCAGTACTATCCCTATAATATATTTTTTTCTGCCCACCCCTCACTGTCCAAATGCAACAATCTAGACAAAACATATTCAGTGTCCCTCTCTGAATGTTTTTGAATGAGGCACCTGTCTATGACCACACTGCTGAGTGTTCTGTTTTTGTCCACAGGCAAAAGAAATAAGAAACTCTTTGAACTTGTGAGTTTGTGACATCCGACCCCTGGAGCTCTTGAGGTTGATGCCTTGTTAAAGCTGTGTTTGAGTTTATTACAAGGCCACAGCTTTGGCCTGCTACCCCAGGCCTCAGACAGGTCAGGGAACATTCACCAGACATTCCTGGCCAGTTTCTGCTCCTTCTGAGAGTGCCTTGGATATACTCTGAGGTATGTTTCAATGTGGGGATTTTCACTTTACATGCCCTGATATATGTTAAGCCAAGTCAAAGGATGAAGAGGTGTGACGTGGTCAGAAATAAAGAAATAATAGGTCACAATTTTGATGGTCAGTTTGTTGAATTTAAGTTAAATTGCATCTACATGCCAACTAATTCTCATTAGATTATAAGTAGACTGTTAGGTTAAGGTTGTGGTCAGAGTTAGGGTTGGTGTAAGTTGACATGCACTTGCAAAATTTCGTATAGTCAGTTAAATGTCTGTTTAGCAGCAGTATCAACAGATATTAAGCAGACAGTCTACTAATACTCAAATGGACCATCAAAATAAAGTGTTACCAAATAATAGTTTGAAACAAATTTGAATGTATAATCAAAAAATCAAGTGGTGTGTACAAAATGAGGCCAAAAATGTGGTTTGTTTGAAAATTATTTTGCGAGTTCAGGACCACTTACTTATGTGAACCAATATACTTCTATAATCTAATAAAGAAGAAGGAAATGGTGTGAACAACAACAGACAAAATTTGTTTGGATTTCAAAAGTAAAGCTTATCCAAGTAAACTATTATACTTTTAGCTATTTAATTTTGAGGTTAATTTTGAGTGCTGTGTAGAAAATCAGAGCAAAGAACTTAGTCAAAATTAGTAAAAGAAATTAAACTTAAGTTTGTTAGAAACATGTTCCCAAAACGCATCGGTTAAAATTGAAAGACATAGGCCAGAATTCATCTTCATTTTCAATGTTGGGGAAAGTTTCTTTAGAAAGTAATGCATTACAATATTGAGTTGCTCCCCAAAAAGGTAACTAGTTACTTACAGTAGTTACTTTTTATGCTAAGTAATGCATAACATTACGTTTAAGTTACTTTTGCGTTACTTTTTCTGACCTGAGGCTTGATCTCTTTCAGAACTCGCACTGAGGGGCTGGAGGTTCTTCTTCTTTTTTTTAAATAGAGGAAATAACAACACATGGAATGACCTTCATTTACCTTAAAAAAAAAAAACACATAAAAATGAATTTGGGATATTGTTATTTTTAGAGAACTTCCTGACCCCAGAGCTACACATGCCGTATACACAGATTGATGAAAGTTTAAAGCAATGTGTTTGCTACTTTTTGTCTTATTAAAAAGTAAAATCACTGTCAATTCAGATAATCCTCTTTGCCTTTTCTTCCACGTGTTCAAAATAATGAGAATATTTCTATCGCAGAAATGTAGGACTCTACTGTCTTCATTTCTGTCTGTTCCTGCATTCTCTCGATGCTTGCAGGACTCAACGTGACTATGTTCAATTTAATTCAGCAATTTATTTTTGAAAAGCAAATTAACTAAACTAAAAAGTAACTCATTAAAAAATAACACTTAAATTTTAAAAGTAATGCATTACTTAACTCGTTACTTAGAAAAGTCATATTATTACGTAAGTCGCGTTACTTGTAATGCGTTACTCCCAACACTGTTCATTTTTCTAAAACTGTTGATGTAAAATTGGGGAGTTCAAAACCATCTACTAATGTGAGCCACTATACTTCAAGGTAGTACAGAATAATGAAGTTGTGTGAACAACAATCATGCAAACAAAATTAGGCTAAAAAAAAGCTTGTTTGAGGTAGTTTTTCTAGTTTACAACAGCTTACCAAAGTTCAATTCAATTCAAGTTTATTGTATAGCGCTTTTCAGAATAATTATCGTTTCAAAGCAGCTTTACAAAAGGTGCATGTTATTGCATGCTTTTATTAGTTCTATAACCTTACTAATAACTTTAGCTAATTAACAGTTGTTATATATAACCTGCAAGTATATAGCATATACAGTTGAAGTCGGAATTATTAACCCCCCTAAATTATTAGCCCCCTGATTATTTTTTTCCCCAATTTCTGTTTAACGATGAGAAGATTTTTTTTAACACATTTCTAAACATAATAGTTTTAATAAGTCATTTCTAATAACTGATTTATTTTGTCTTTGCTTAAAGTGACATTTAAAGCCTTAACTAGGTTAATTAGGGTAACTAGGCAGGTTAGGGTAATTAGGCAAGTTAGTGTATAATGATGGTTTGTTCTGTAGACTATCAAAAAAGAATTAGCTTAAAGGGTCTAATGATTTTGACGTTAAAATGTTTTTTAAAAAATTAAAAACTGATTATATTCTAGCCAAAATAAAACAAATGAGACTTTCTCCAGAAGAAAAAATATTATCAGACATACTGTGAAAATTCCCTTGCTCTGTTAAACACTATTTGGAAAACATTTAAAAAAGAAAAACAAAACAAATGGGGGCTAATAATTCTGACTTCAACTGTACGTAGATGATGTCCATGTGTAGAAAGTGAACCAACACACTTTACAGCTTTATTCAAAGAATGGAGTCCTGTGCAGAAAATCAGGCCAAACTAAATTTGACCAAGTTGAAATTTGTTAGAAACAGGTTTCTAAAACAAATCAAAATAATTCAGCTGACATTAAAGGATGAAGGTCAGAATTTGTGTTCATAATTCTTAGCAAAGCTAAATTAATTGTATTTTAACATACTTTACTGAAAACCAGAATGTTGGGCTGAAAATCAGACCAAATTAAATTAGACCAAAATTAAGTTTGTTTGAAACTCATTATGGAAGTTTAAAACGGGCTCTAAAAGTGAACCGAAAACTTTGGTTAAAATAGTTCACATGTGTTCATACAGTAGCTCTAAAACTGCTTGCTAAAGACAAATTACTGGAAACATTTTGACAACATTGGGAGCACTACCAACAACAGAAAATAACTTAACTATAATTATACCAAAGCTTTTAGGCTGCTCGTTCAAATATAAAGCTTTATCAAGCACTCTCATGTCTCCCTGCCTTACATGTAACACTGTAATGATCGCTCCTATTATGCGTTTATATCTGTGTGAGTATGAGCTCTATTACTACTTGGACTTCTTAACAAGTGATTAAAGCCACGGCTTACTCAAATCCCAGATATTGCTCAAGATCGACGGTCTCTACTTTGTTAGGAATGAATCTATGCCCTTCACTCAACTCACACTTGACATTTTAAGACAGGATGTAGGAGATTTTTTTGAAGAAAAAAAAAATTTGCACACCTTTTTGTGTTAAATGTATGGAAAGCATGTGTGCCTTAGGCTGCGTGACCGAAGTAAGAGAAACAGAGAGCAGAAGGATTAGAGAGAGAATCACCTTGTCATAATCAATTCCCCCATACTGAATGATGGAACATTTGTGTAATTTAATGAACGCCTCTAATTTAAACGTCAGTAACATTGATTAATTTACAATTTCCCACAGTGGGCCATATAGTATTTTCTCCATGTCAGAGTCTAACGGAACCTTTACAGTGTTTATGGAAAGTATCACTTGAATTTTCAGAATCATATTTGGAATTTTATGAAGCATTCCAAGTGGTATCTGTTTCGTTTTAATTATAGGCTGCTTTAATTTTGGTCAGTTGACTTGAGCTTCTTTTCCACTGACTTTAAAAAGGCTTAAAAGGGAAAGAAAGGGTTGTTAGCCTGAGGATGGGGCTTTTCCTCAGTCATTCTGTCAGAACAGGAACACAAGCTCTCTCTCGCCACTCATTTGACTGGCATTTCAACTGCTCAGGGCTCATCAGATAAAAAAAAAATATGTCGGAATCCTTGAAAAATGTTCAAACCTGTTTTCTATCTCTGTTCCCGATGACTCCCCATGCACCCTTGCTAGTGTGTGAGGTTACACTAGAGCACTCGTATAATAATCAGCAATGCACTGCTTCAAATGTGCCACTGATTAATGTCTCGTTGGTGTCTGTATTTTGTGATTTTAGATTTTTTTGAGGAAGCTGCCCACCCACTAGTGTAATGACTGAAACAACAGTAGTTTCAAACACTGCTGTTTATTTAAAAATTCAGCACACTTGTGAGTAGAATAAAATACAAGCTGTTGATGCTAACTTGAGAACGTAAGGTAGTAGTTGCAAGCAGGTGAAAGTCGTTCAAGAAAAAACTAAATCCACCTGTAGCAGCTTCCAGACAGCAGTCAAAATAGTGACATTTGAAGATTAGTTTAGATTCTCTTCAGCAAATATTGTTCGTGCTACCTGCTCAGATGTGTTTCTTTTAATGGTAATGAAGCGTATTATTCTTATCATTTTGTCCTGCTTGTTATGGCTAATTGTTTATCGTTTATTGTATCTGATGAAGACCTTGTTGGTTGAAGCGTTGTCCAATTAAATTTGTCTTTTGAGAGACAATTTTTTTTTCTTTTTAAATTGTTTAAAGCACACTACCTGACAAATCAATCTCAATTTTAAGCGCAACAAATATTAACTTGACAGTTACAGAAGGAAGATTTTTCCGATAAATTATCTGTTCAACAGCATCCCAATCATCACAAATACTGCAGAAGACCTATTGGAACCCGCATGGACCCAAGATTCTCAGAGAAATCAGTCATGTTTGGTGAAAGACAAATCATGGTTTGGGGTGGCATTCCGTATGAGGCCATGCGAGAGATCTGCAGAGTGGATGGCAACATCAACAGCCTGAGGTATCAAGACATATGTGCTGCCCATTACATCACAAACCACAGAAGAGGGCACATTCTTCAGCCTCCACATCAAAGTTCCTGAAAACAAAGAAGGTCAAGGTTCTCCAGGATTGGCCAGCCCAGTCCCCAGACACGAAGATTATTGAGTATGTCTTGAGTAAGATGGAGGAGGCATTGATGATGATTCCAAAGAATCTTGATGAACTCTGGGAGTCCTGCAAGAACGCTGACTTTATAAATAAGTTATTTGAGTCGTTGCATAGATGTATGCATGCAGTCCTCCAGCTCATGGGAGTCATACACAATATTAATTCTTGTTCCACTGAACCATGACTTTATATTCTTTACTGTACATTGTTTCTGTTAAGTGACAAGACTTTTGTCTAAGCAGTCAGACTTTACTGTCCTAATTAAATCATTAAAAATCAAGACATCATCATATTTTTTTTTTGGTAAAATGAGCATAATCTAGAGGCCTTTGCCTTTCATATAAACAACTTCTAAAACCAAATGATCAACTAGAAGTCAAGTTATTATTTGTTGTTCCTAAAACTTGGATAGGCGACAAGACCTTTGTCAGGTAGTGTATGATTGAATATGTCATTATATTAATAATATTTGTGAGGCTCTAAACTTTGTATAACATTGCTGATATTTAATAGTTTCTGAATGTTGTTATAATATTCTTTCAGAGGGGCCATTCGTTACTGTTTTTTCTTTTGTTGTCTAGAAGTGCTTTAGTTTTTTAAAGCTTTCTCTAAAATTGCTGTTGTTTCATTGTGCTTGAAATGGGCATGTTTTTTTAAACATTGTTTCAGATGTTTAATTATGGTTTTGAGTTGCTGCTTCTGTTTTGTTGCGTTTTATGTGTGATGGTTAAGCTTTGTTTATTCATTAATTCATTTTCTTTTCGGCTTAGTCCCTTTATTAATCTGGGGTCGCCACAGCAGAATGAACCGCCAACTTATCCAGCACGTTTTTACGCAGCAGATGCCCTTCCAGCCACAACCCATCACTGGGAAAAAGCGTTGTTTAGCCTAACATAAAACAAAATTATTAGATGCTAAAATATGTATTCTGTTTTATAGAGGCCAGTTATTGTTTTGATTTTGTTGTTATTTTTCTTCATTTTGTACTTTGCTAAAATTTCATAGTTCTCGTTAGTGCAAGAAAGGCCGTTTTGTTTTTGTTTTTCTTTTGTTTGACAATTTGATACGATCCAGGATTGTTTCATTCTTCAAAACTTATCCGAGAGTTGTCATAGCAATAGTTCTGGTAAGTCAAACCTACTTGAGAGCAGGCTTATTTCATATAAACAGGATTAGATTGGCTCATTTCAGTTAAAGATAACACTGAAAGTATGTGCCAAATTCTGATGTTTTCTTACAGTAGTAGTTATATACACTTGGCAAAATAGTAAATAGTTAAAAAAAAGTTTAAAAACTATATTAATAAAACTGTCACAGGGTGGTTCTTCTCAAGAGGTTCAAAGAGAAAATTTATTAATATGGACTTTTTAGATACAAACACGTCTTATTTTAAGGGATCAGCTTTAGTACAATTTGTCTATTCTAAAAGACAAGCACAATATTCGACTTCTTTTTAAAAGGAATAATAATTGATGCAGTAATGTTCATGTTTTGACAGCTAATATGGCGGTGATTTGAAATTAAAAATTGCTAAATACACTTGACGCATGAAATTGTAAAGTCTGCAGCCCACAACAAAGGTAGAAAGTTATTTTGTATCATAATCAGATGTCATTACGCTGCTGTCTTGTCATCCAATTGTTGCATTGCTGATCATGATTTTGAAGATCGACCGATCAGTTCTTCGCAACACACGCAGCGATCTCAAATCAGTTCATCCAGACATTTTAATCTGATTCACGAGTTTGTCTGAAGAACCAAATTAGCCAGAGATCAGTTATCAAGATTGAAAGATCCAAGATCTGCAAAATCATTTAAGATCATTTAATTGAGGTACGAAGAACAGAGCCCTGTTAAGTTATGCTGTGTTATGTTATATGTTATGTTATGTTTTGTTCACAGATTGCCCTTACTACCTGACTGAATTCACTAAGCTACATTAGTTGTCATGAGAAATCAGATCTAATGGGGTTTGAGAAGAGAAAATGTTGGGTGGTCTAATACACTGACTAATTCTAATGAGAAATGTGGAAATGGGACATTTCCAGTGCCAAACAGTTTTAAGTTTTAAGACCATTGAGATATTAGAGGGGATGGTGCTTCATACTACAAATGCTTCTGGTTAGAAAGCTACTGGTTTCATTTTAATTATTAAGTAGATTTATTAGTTTGGCGAAAAATAGAAAATAGGATTGGGTTAATGTTTGTAATTTACACTCTGCTAAAAATGCAGTTTTATGAGATTTATTTCATTAATGCGTTTGTATTTAATAAAAACACTAAAATAGCTTTAGAATGAATTTTAAACTACTGTTATACAACATAATAGCTGGTTTCTAACAGTTCTGTTTTTGACCTGTTGCTCTCTTCACATATTTGCCTAAAATTTAGAGCTTGTCAACACCGAACACAACAAACCGTTTAATTTCTGTCTTTTGCGTCAGTATATCAAAAAAAGATCAGTTTACAGCCAGACATTTGTCACTTGCGATATTGACTGACTATCTAGCTGATGTACACCGGTCCAAACTAATCACTGACTGTTTTTTTCCCCCAAAAGGGTCATGTTTTGTGTTCTTCGTTGACATTTTTTGTGCAGTTCTTTAAGTGGTGTAATTAGCTGTGCTGTTAACCTCAGTTCTGTGTTGTGTTGTGGTCCAGAAACCTCTGTGACGTATAACTTTGGGGTCTGTCTCTGAGAGCTGCTGTCTGTCACTGTCCAGCTAGCGGAGCTGTCAGAGGGCTAGAGCGCGCTAACAACTCAGACTCCACCGCTACTCCCTACGTAAGCAAGCTGACACATTTGATTAAACTTGTGATGTATTACACAACTCCCTAAAGCCCCTCTAGATGAACTGACATAGACGTAGATGTTTGGTTTTCACCAGAGCCAAGATGTTTTTTCCAGTTCCATTCAGAAGCCTGACTGAACATTTGCAAAATGTCTGAACTTGGAGTGGCTGCAGACTGGGCAGACAGTAAATGAATGCGTTTTGTAATTAATAGGACAAAATGTTAACAGTTGTTTTTTTTCTACTAAAACTACCTTTAATGAGAGAATTATAATCTTATGTAGGGAACTTTTCTGTCTTTCAGTGAATCTGTTGATCCAGTCAACAACCCTGACCTGAATGATTCAGACTTCAGAAATACTAATTTTTCTGTTCCATTGAAGAAAATAAAGCCTACTGGAGTTAAATGAGGGTGAATAAATGATGAAAAAAGTTTCTTAATTGGGAGAACTATCCTTTTTAAAGGAACACTCCACTTATTTTTTTTTTTAATAGGCTCATTTTACAACTCCTCGGTTTACAGTTAAATAGTTGAGTTTTTTCATCTTTTTAGTCGATCTCTGGGTCTGATGGGAGCACTTTTAGCTTAGCTTAGCATAAATCATTGAATTAGATTAGGCCATTAGCATCTTGCTCAAATTTTTAAAAAGTGTTTCGATAATTTCCTATTTAAAGCTTGAATTTTCTGTAGTTACATCATAAGATCGACAGAAATGAAAAGTTGTTAATCAAGGAATACACTGTAAAACACAAAAAGTTAAGGTAATTCAAACCAATTGAGGAAACTGATTGCAACAAACCGTTTAAGTTCTAAAACTAATCCTAATGAGTACTGTGAACTTAATCCATTTGAGTAAACCGAGTAATTTTAGCTCAGTAAAACCCAATAAATGAAGAGAACTCAAACCAATTTAGTACTGTAAAACCCAATAAGTTAAGGCAACTCAAACCATTAGAGGAAACCGATTGCTACAAACCATTTGAATTAAACTAATCTATTTGAGTACCTGGAACTTACTCCGTTTAAGTTGAAGTAATGAGGTATTTGATTTACTCATTACCTTCAACACTGAGTTCAAAACTCTTTTCAAATGAGTAGAATTAACTTTCAGTAAATTGTGAGTTAACTACACTCATTTCAGTTGATAAAATAGGCTGTTGGGCTTTACAGTGTATGATTAAGGAACTTTGCTGCTGTAGCAGGCGCAATGATATTGTGTAATGCAGTTAGGGGACTATTTTCAGATGTTGGAGCAATAGTACTGCAACAAGGTTCTTTGATTATTACACCAGAATGAGAGTGTAGTTCCTAGCCACACTGTAAAAAATGCTGGGTTCCCCAAATTAGATTTGTGTTGAGACAAAATGAAAATAATTAAGTTAATAATTAAGTTTTACATGTAAGTGGATTGAACATAAACCAATTAAGCTGTTAGGTGTTTTGTTGTTTCAGCTTATTTTAAATAAGCAGTTAACTGCAAACAACACTGTAAAAAATGCTGGGTTTCACACAATTGCATTGACATGAAGCAATTATGCTAACTTAATACTTTTTACAAATTTAAGTGAACAATTAAGCCCACCAAAATCTCAAGAATTGTATTGATTCAGCTCATTTTAAAGTAAACATTAAGTAGTTTGAACAAGCAACAAAAAATATTTTTTGAGTGAAGTAACAAAGAGCAAGTGTCATTTTTGATTTCATATCAGCGTAGAAAGTAGCAACTTTTAATTTTCTGTTGTTCTTAGTATACGATGTAACTACAAAAGACTTAAACTTTATATACACTGTAAAACCCAACAGTCAACTTTATCAGATGAAATGAGTGTGGTTAACAGAAAATTTACTGAAAGTTATTTCTACTCATTTGAAGAGAGTTTTGAACTCAGTATTGAAGGTATTGAGTTAATTAAATACCTCATTACTTCAACTTAAATGGATTAAGTTCACAGTACTGATATAGATTAGTCTTTTAACTCAAATGGTTTGTAGCAATCGGTTTCCTCAAACGGTTTGAGTTGCCTTCACTTATTGGGTTTTACAGTACTCAGTTGGTTTGAGTTCTCTTCATTTATTGGGTTTTACTGTGCTCAAATTGCTGCTTTTTCAAATTGCTGCTTTTTTATCAAATGGATTAAGTTCACAGTACTCATTTGGATTAGTTTTTGATTTTAAATGGTTTGTTGCAATCGGTTTCTTCAAATGGTTTTGGGTTACCTTAACTTTTTGGGTTTTGCAGTGTAGGAAAATTATGATTTCTTTTTTTATTTAAGCGAGATGCTAATGATCTAATCCAATTCAGTGATTTTTGCTAAGCTAAATGGATTCAAAAATAGTAAAACTCATTTGGGGAGTTGTAAAATAAGCCTATTTCCTAAAAAGTGGAGTGTTCCTTTAAAGAAACTTCAAGTCAATATTTTTCCTCACAGAAATCCCAGCCATTTTTATCTGTCTCGACTGTCATTATTAAAAGTGTGTGTGTGCGACAGGATGACTTCAGAGATAACCTCAGGTGGTCTGGACGATCCACAGGTGTAGTCTGTACCCATTCATCATCAGACCCTGAATGAGGGTAACTGTGCGTTCCTCTTCTTAATCCAGTTTGGTTGATAAGGCACCTTTGTGCATTTGTGTCAGTCAGAGAAAGCATTTGCTGGCAGACTTGACCTATATGTGTTCTAACAAGTAAATTGCAAATTACCGAAACTACAACTTGCAAAGTCTCGAGAAATCAAAAGTTACTGCTTAAAGGGTTGTTGTCGTTTATTCACTCTCATGTCTTTCCAAACCTTTAAGACTTCCTTTCATCTTTGGATCACAAATTAAGGTAATTTTAAGCAAACCTAAGAGATTTGAGTTATTCAGTTGACATTTTAAAAGAGAGAGAGATCTATAAATAAACCCATGTGAACTGAATGGTTTAGTCTTGTTAATAGCCACAATCCGTTTATAAACAGAATGAACAGGTAAAATGTAGGGTTTTATTACCTAAAAAATTATCAGAACAATATATAGAGCTTTCAGATTTGTTCAGAAGATCAAGCATGCTTGGTTAATATGTGACATTCTATGGGGTTCATTTTTGGGTATTAAAAATGAGAGAATAATTAGCACGTACACTGTAAAAAGTGATTATTTACTTTACTTAAAAAGCAATAAAGCCGTTTCCTTAAAAGTAACAAGTTGACTTTACTTTAAAAAGTGAGTAACTCCATTGTAACTTGACTTTTTTAGAATCATACATATAGTTCATTTACTTAAAAATGTAATGCAATAGGGTCACTTAATTTTTTTAAGTAAAGTCAGCAAAATGTTTTAAAAGTAACAGGTGTTAATCACTTATTTTAAATAAAGTCAACTAATAATTTTTTTACAGTGTAGGCTCATTGGAAATATGGGTTTTATCCTACATTTTTATGAACTGCACCAAGTAAACATAGTTCTTTGGGGTAGTATGATTCCAACAGCATTTGTTTTTTTTCCACACTAATGATATTTAAAGAGACATATTATTGACTAATACAGGATTATTTTGTGCAGTTCTTTGCACGACACCAAATAAACACTACAAAACTATTTTATGCTATCTATGATTTGTATGCTTCACATGCTTCACATTTCTATCTCAAGATGACTTTTAACATGGTCAGTTTGCTTGGTAGTTTACTTTGTACAATCCCACAAAACAAATTTTCTCTGGCCCAGCTCTGGCCCACACAATCAGCTTTTGCTTGGCCCACATGCCACAGTGAATTACGAGACATGACTGGACCAAGTCTGGCTTTCAGACAAGGGCCAAACATGAACCATATCTGAACCAAGTCTTGGCCAAGTTAATAACCAATAACTGGACCTGAACTGGGCAAGATATACCCCATGTTTGTTCATTGTCTGGAAGCTAGACTTAGTGTGTCACGACTGCAGTGAAAGTGATAAACCCATGAAAGATTATGCTTTAGGTGCATTAATAATGGTAATAGTTAGTATGGTTAGTGTAAACTGTAAAAAAAAATAATTTGGTTGATAAAATATATGTAATGTAGGTTAAATTCAGTTATTTTTCAACATACAGAAAACAAATTGATTAATTAATTCAAATAATTGAATCTGGAAGATGGAAATGACTTTTTTTAACCCAAAAATAATTATTATGTATTTTAAATGTTGGTCAAGAAACATACATGGCCCACAAATAAATGTTTAACATCTTGGCCAAATACTACTTTTGATATCTGGCCCTTGTCATACATGCCACCATAAAGGCAGAGCCACCTCTGCCAAGCCCGACCCATGTTTGGCCCACATGCTGTATGCCAGTGCAGAATGAATGCCTGCTGTGCCAGCTTTATGCCAAATCTGGGCCAGAATTATTTGATACCAGGGGTGTTGTACTTGTGATCCTTTAAATTCCACAAAAGTGTTAAAAGTAATGTAAAATAAAGGTAAAACTATGTGGTCACTGTGCACTTTTTTCTTGAGTTTGACTTTGAAAACACAACTGGTTGGTTTAAGGAAAGGGTTTAGGTCAGTTTATTGCTTGGTTTTGCGTGGACTTGTAAAAGAAGGAAATATACCTGAAGCGTACACCAGAAGTACCCTAAGTAACGTGTTTCAGATGCATAATGTAGAAAGCACTCTTTAGTTTATTTGTTCTCTGAAATGTGCAACATTATACCCAAAGCAGCATATTTTACATTTAACAAAAATGTAGGCTAAAGCACATATTTCCCATGAGCATAAGCTGCATGTTTTGTAGGAAAGGTGACCATAGTTCATTGTCCATACATTTCACTATGTTATATAAACTGCTGTTGTTGGAAAATGGCTTATCGTTTTATGAATCAACAGCTTTTTGACTAATATTCTAAAATATTTTCCCTCAAAGACTAATTTACAATATTTGGTTTACATAGAAAATGCTTTGATGACAAATCACACAGTTTTTTTGACAGAAAATGTAACAAATTTTCACATTCATTCATGTGGTCTACACAAACAGTAAATAGTCAGGATTTCATCTCCCATTATTTGCATTAAAGGTGCTGTATGTACAATTTTGAGTTTCTAAAGCAAAAAAAACACCTCAATATGTTTGCAGATATTTAAGAAACATGCTAAGTGAACATATTTGTTTAACTGAAAAACTATGCTGAAGTCATTTATTCTCTTTTGAAATTGCATGGAATATCTGTCTGTTTTTGGTCTCTATAACTCTGCCCACTGCCAGTTTACTCAATTATATTTCAGCACCGTATTTCATTTTAGTCTTGAAGGCTGCATCAATGTGGCTGCAGCCAAAAATGTGAACTCCGGAGAACAGCAGCATCCTCTATAATGAGATGCAGATTCAGAGTTCAATTCACCTTTATTTGTATAGCGCTTATACAATGTAGATTGTGTCAAAGCAGCTTCACATAAAAGGTCACAGTAAATAGAGTTCTGAAAATCCAAATGAGGTGTTTTTTAATTAGCAAATAATATAAATATTACAATATAAACATTGGCCGAGCAGCTTACATTGTAACATCGTGTCCTAACAACATATGACGTGACACTATAGTGACATTCAAATGCAGCCATTCAGAAGCAAAAAATAATGTACTGCACTCCAATGAAATGGTAAGGTTAGGAATCTAAATAATACATATTAAATCTCCTTAACATTGTTAAAAGTACATATTGAGTGACAGATCATTCATTCATTCATTCATTCATTTTCTTTTTAGCTTAGTCCTTTTATTAATCAGCGGTCTTAATGAACCGCCAACTTATCTAGCACATGTCTTATGCAGCGGATACCCTTCCAGCTTCAACCTAGTACTGAGAAACACCCATACACTCTCATTCACTAATGACAATTTAGCTTACCCAATTCACCTCTAGCGCATGTCTTTGGACTTGTGTGGGAAACCAGAGCACCCGGAGGAAACTCACGCGAACTTGGGGAGAACATGCAAACTCCACACAGAAATGCCAACTGATCCATCGCGCCGCCGTGACAGATATTTTTGACAGAAATCTCTCAAATTTCCTTTAAAATATCTTGATTTGTGTACCTAAGATGAATGCAAACCTTCTATATTTGAAGTGACATGAGAATCAATAGATGAGCACAGGATTTTTATGGCGAACTTTCCATTTTTAATATACAGTTATGTGGAACTGAATTTTGAACAATGAGATTTCACATGGACTACAAATAAAATTAAATAAATAATTATAATAAAAAGTTGAACCTATAATGGCCTTTTCACAAGATGTAACATTTATTCAGGTGTTCACGTTAATTTCACTTTGCTGTGGCGACCCCTGACAAATAAGGGACTAAGCTGAAGGAAAATGAATGAATGGTTATAAAGTTTTCTCAAATAAAATGAAAATATCTAAGAAAAGAATGTTGAAAACTTTTAAAAACTTTTTTTGTGCAAGTCTGCATGTTTCTGCAACCAAAAATGTACGTCACTGAATAATTCTTCAAGAATTATTCATCTATTAATGAAACACGGAAGCTTTATTTAATCAATAATTAAAAATTGGCCACAGCCATATCACCCTGCAGCCCAAAACCGGTTACTCAGCTAAGCAGGCCTGAACCTGGTCAGTACCTAAATGGGAGACCACATGGAAAAACTAGGTTTCTGTTGGAGATGGTGTTAGTGAGTCCAGCAGGGGGCGCTCAACCTGTGGTCTGTGTGAGTCCTAATGCCCCAGTAAAGTGAAGGGGACACTATACTGTCAGTGGGCACCATCTTTCGGATGAGACGTTAAACAGAGGTTCTGAATCTCTGTGGTCATTAAAAACCCCATGGCACTTCTCGTGAAGAGTAGGGGTGTAACCCCGGTGTCCTGGCCAAATTCTCTCAATCTGCCCTTACCCATCATGGCCTCCCAATCATCCCCATCCACCAAATTGACTATATCACTGTCTCTCTACTCCACCTATAGCTGGTGTGTGGTGAGCACACTGGCGCCGTTGTTCTGTGGCTGCCATCGCATCATCCAAGCATATGCTGCACACTGGTGGTGGTGTGGAGAGACCCCTCTCATGATTGTGAAGCACTTTGGGTGTATGGCCATACACAATAAATGCACTATATAAATACACACATTACATTAATAATTAAATTAAAAATTAGATAAAAAAATTTATTTAAATTATATACTACTACTTTTACTACTGCTAAAAATAATATTGTGAATATATATTTGGTATGTTATTATTATTTAGATATTGTTATTATTATTATTATTATTATTATTATTATTATTATCATTATATATTATACATTTAAAATATTAAATAAAAATATCTAAACATATTATACTATTTAAAAAAAAAATATTACAGCAAATAAAATGAACCTCTGAAGGTTAAGCTCTCCTAAATATGAAATCCTAGATCTGCCCCTACATTATAACCTAATTGTTTGCACACTGTGGACACATCAGTGTAAACACCATAACACCATGTGTTATGCAAGTGAAGTTTCGCAATGGATCCCCTTAAAAATTATATGGCTTTTATCAACATCCTTCAATTTTGTTTTATTTTTTTATTATTTTTTTTTTTTGCTTTGTAACGTTTCTAAATCATATCAGTCTTTTTCTAAAAGACCAATGCAGTACGTTAACAAATACAAAAAAAATGCTATTTCAGTCTTGCTACTACAAACTTTAACCTTTGATTCAGTGTTTTTCTTGTACTTACTAATGCCATTTACTACAAGGTCTGAATGCAAATAGTTTTGGAGTAAATCCTGCAGCATTCTCCCTGACAAGATTGCTCTGCCTCAGTGCTATTGATATCGGATTGGCTTCTAATGCTGAACCAATACATCTGAAAAGTAATACCGGTAAGACGGGCTATCTGTTTCACCCTCCTTTTCCTAAGTGGCCCCCATTATCCACGAAACATCCTTGATCTTTTTCCCAGTGAATTGCAGCTGGTGGATTTTGCTGTGCTGTGTTTCAGGGGGGGTTTGCTATGAAGGGTGTATAATGACATTCCTCTGTCGCAGAGATGAGTCAAGTCCCATTGATGCCAGCAGGAGCCCAGAGCAGGTCAGAATGCTTACTGGCCTCCCGATGCTGCCCTCCTTCATGCCTATTCTCACCCAAAAAGAGTTTTCACAATTTTAATTAATTCAGAATTAGTGTTTTATGTTAAGTGTTTGTGTATGTTTCCGACTCAAAGGGGCTCTTTGCTTTCGAGAACAGAGAGTGAAAGCCTATGTGTGCTTAAATGAGAGCCACACAAGGCTTTGTTGCGGTTACAAAAAGAGCAACTTGAATCCAAACTATACGTGATAGAAGCGTAAAGTTAATTTAAACATACATTTTTCTATGATATTTCGCTTGGGTATCACTTTATTAGTATACCCAAGTGTAAATACACACAATTGAACATTCAAATGTGTGTGTATACGACAATTTTCTTTAATGCAATATTGTATAAAATGATTAGGAACATATCTAAAAAATCAATATCATTTTGACTCATTACATTTAAAAAAATTGTGTCTTAATAAAGCTTTTACAAATTGTATTGTGATTTTATATATTGTAAATACTGTATATTAAATAGTTAATATATTAACACTTTATTTTAGGTTATAAGTCACAGTATTAACAAAGCATTAACTTTAAAAACTACTAATTTGCTGTTTATAATAGTTATTAAGTTAATAGATGGGTTTAGGTTTTGGGTATTAGGGATTCAGAATAAGATCTTACTTTATAGCTACTAATGAATAGTTAATCTTAAAAATAATAACATAATAATAAATAACAATCTTAATAAATGACAGGTAATAACACAGAAGCTAATAGCATGAATTCTGACCTAAACCAAAGGTTTACAGATAATGTTAGATAATGAATTGAACCACAAAATGTGGCCAAAACAAGGTTTAAACCAGATATTTTACTTGCATTTGATAATTATATTATTTTAGACATGAACATATACACTTACCCGCCACTTTATTAGGTAAATAAATTAGGTAAAACTGTTCAACTGCTTGCTAACGCAAATTTGTAATCAGCCAATCACAAGGCAGAAACTCTATGTATTAAGGCGTGTAAACATGGTCAAGACAGTTCAAACTGAGCATCAGAATGAGGAAGAAAGGGGATTTAAGTGACTTTGAACGTGGCATGGTTGTTGGCTGATCTGAGTATTTCAGAAGCTGTTGAGCTACTGGGATTTTCACGCACAACCATCTCTAGGGTTTACAGAGAATAGTCCAAAAAAAAAAAAAATCCAGTGAGCAGCAGTTCTGTGGGCACTAAAGCCTTGTTGATGGCAGAGGTCAGAGAAGAATGGCCAGACTGGTTAGACCTGAAAGAAAGGCAGTAACTCAAATAACCACTCGTTACAGCCGAGGTATGGAGAAGAGCATCTATGAACGCACAACACGTCAAACCTTAAAGTAAATAGGCTACAGCAGGAGAAGACCACATCAGGTGCCACTCCTGTCAGCTAAGAACAGGAAACTGAGGCTACAATTTGCACAGGCTCACCAAAATTGGAAAATAGAAGATTAGAAAAACGTTGCCTGGTCTGATGAGTCTTGATTTCTGCTGCGACATTCAGATGATAGGGTTCAAATTTTTCATAGACAAGCATGAAAGCATGGATCCATCCAGCCTTGTGTCAACGTTTCAGGCTGCTGCTGGTGGTGAAATGATGCGGGGGATATTTTCTTAGCACATTTTGGGCCAATTAGTACCAACTGAGCATCGTGTCAACGCCACAGCCTACCTGAGCATTATTGCTGACCATGTCCATCACTGTATGACAACCATCTTCTGATGGCTACTTCCAGCAGGATAACGCGCCATGTCATAAAGCGTGAATCATCTCAGACTGGTTTCAGGAACATGCCAATTAGTTCACTGTACTCAAATGGCCTCAACAGTCACCAGATCTCAATCCAATAGAGCACCTTTTGGGATGTGGTGGAATGGGAGATTCGTATCATGGATATGCAGCTGACAATTCTGCAGCAACTCTGTGATGCTATCAAAATCTCTCAGGAATATTTCCAGTACTTTGCTGAAACTATGCCATGATGAATTAACGCAAAAGAGGTCCAACCTGGCACTAGTAAAGTGTACCTAATAAATTTCCTACTGTAAATATTAATGCAGTATATTCCTGCTGCAAAACTTACTTTTTTGATTAGTTATATGCGTTGCTTAAAACTTTATTTGGACAAGTTTAATGCCGATTTTTCCTCAATATTCACATTTTTTTACATCCTCAGGTTCCAGATTTTAAAATAGTTAAATTTAGGCCAAATATTGTCAAATCCTAACTCATTTAAAAGCCTACAGTATTTATTTAGCTGGCTTATGAAGTAAACATTTCAAATGTTTTACCATTATGACTGATTTTGTAGTCCACACACACAGACACACATACCTGTACTCTCCACAGGCATACTGTATTTTATACTGTAAAAAACACTTATTATATAGCCTTACCCTAGCCGTTTCCTTGAACTCAACCCTCGCTTCAAACCTATGGCATTTTTTTTTCATGTCACACAACTTAATTCTTGACAATTCTCATTCTTGTTCTTATTTACATCATTTTGCAAATCTAACTGATTGAATTGAAGCTTTCATTCAGCATCTCTGTTATTTAATAGTGCCTACAGTTTTACCCAGTTGACTGTTTTGACGGGTACTTCAGATAATAAGGGCTACTGAGAAGTGTTTCCAGGTCAAGCCAGGACTTAATCATGCAAGGTCAGGCCTCTTCGGAGCTGTTGTGTTGTGAAAGTTTTGATAGATAACAGATGAACGGTGAAGAAACCAGCCAGCTGGATCCGCATTCACAGTGGCTTTGTGGTGCTGTTGTGGGTCGGAGCCACAAATGTGGTGTTTCTTGATGTTTGGTACTGGGAGTGACTGCTGATTGAGTCTCGGATCTGTAAACGCATGTAAGATTGAACAAAGCAAGACAGGCTGAAGGCTTTCAGTAGCTCCCCCTGCTTAAGACCGAGCTTAATTAGTTCATCTTGAGAGGATAAAGTCAGATATTAGCAGCCTGGTAAGCTGTTGAAACAGATTAGAGAATAAAATTGGCCTGATTATTGCAACACTGTTCCTCATAGATTTAAACTCCATTCAGTTGGGGAGGGATTAAAGGGAGACGATCTGCCAGAATGGATTAAATGCGCACTATAAGACACAAATACGTTTAATTGACTACTGAAAGCAGAAAACACACTATAAAAGTTACTTTTTTTGTTTCTGTATAGCTTAAAAGTCAACATTTTTGAAAAATTAGGTCCCATTATTATTCTGATATTAAAATTGTTGTATATTCATTTTCACAAAGTTGTTTGAATGTATGCTAATTGAAAAATACCAATTTTTCGAAAGCACATTTTATTTTAATCACAATTGTAAAGTATTTTTATTTTAAGTACCAATTCTAACTATTAACTAGCTCATTACATGCCTTTTATTAAGATATTGTCTGTTTATTTGTATTTATAAAGCACGTATTCTGTGTGATCTTATTCTACATCCCTAATCAGCCAATACCTAACCCTAACAACTACTTAAATAATTATTAATAAACAGCAAACTAGGCATTTATTGAGCTAAAAGTCATAGTTAAAGGTTGATTTATAGAGAGAACTATACCTTAAAATAAAGAGGAACCAAAAATATTGACTAGCATACGTTTGAACATGACTTACACAAGAAGACCATCCCAAAAAAATATTGTGGTGCATGTTTAGAACAATAATAATTTGATGACATTTTAAAAGATTCATTTAGGGATCGCAGTGAAGTAACAAAATACAGCTTTATTGTCATTTTAAATCATCAGGGTGCGTTTTATCTATTTTTCAACAAGATTCGTTTGGTAACACTTTAAAATAATGTTCCATTATTAGATAATGTTAGTTAATGTATTTACTAACATGAACAAACAATGAACAATACATTAATTACAGTGTTAATTCATCTTATTTTATTTTAGTTAATGAAAATAAAGTTGCTTTTTTAATTAATGTTAACAAGCACAGCTTTGGATTTTAATAAAGAAATAGTAAATAATTAACTGATTCATTAATGCTGTACAAGCTTGTTCGCTATGAGTATGTTAGTAAATACATTAATTACCATTAACTAATGGATCCTTCTATTAAAGTGTTACCAATGTAAATCATTTAAAAATATTATCAAATTCAGTTTGCGCACATATTCTGCTATACATTTTTTTTTATACATAACTTTTTACGTAATCATCTATTCATTATGCTGAAGGGAACAATTTTTCACCCCTAAATTCACATTGTATTAAAAAAGGGTAAGACTTTAGTTTAAGTACCGGTTCTCACTAGTAATTATTGGGTTTTCACCTGATTATAATTAATATATTGGCTGTTTATTAGTACTTATAAAGCACATATTCTGCATGATTTTATTGTACATCCCCAATCCTAGCCAATGAATAAACCCAACTACTACTATAATTGCTATTATTAGGCAGCAAATTAGAAGTTTACTTAAAAAAATTCATAGTTAATAATTTATTATTAGCAAGAATTGTAGCTTAAAGTGTGACCAAAATATGATAATAGTACAAGCGTGTTCGATATGAGTGTGTTAAATACATTTAGTCACCTTAGAATATTAAGGTTCTATCTGACATGTTTGTCAAAATTGAATTATTGATATATTCTTATTAAATGACAACTTATTTACATTATGGGATGTTTTTTTTAATAAGTTGTTTACATTTTAAGATTTTTTATTTAAAAAAAAACAAATGTAACACACATACTGTTTCCTATGAAATGCAAAAACCTAAAATCTCAATATCTCAAAATTATTAAGAACGCAGATAGAACCTTATAATTCCAAGGTGACGATTAATTACCGTTAACTAATGGATCATTCTATTAAAGTGTTACCAATGTTAATTCTAATTTAAAATATGATCAAATTCAGAATGCTCATTTATTCTGTTATACATTTTGTTTGATTTTTTACATAATCATCTATTCATTAGGCTGAATGGAACCATTTTTCATCCATATGAAGAGTTCAGATGCAAAAACCTTTAAGAGCCGTCTGAAATTTTCATCAAAAATGTAATTTTTTCTCAGCCTTCTTTGTTTATGTTCAGATATTTCACTTTAAATACCAGGTAAAGGACTTATTCTTTGCCATAAATGTGATATTACACATTATACACACAGGAGCCTGATAAAAATGCTCACTTTAGAGGCAAATTTCAAATGAAATTTAGATGTTTTTGCATCTAAACTCTTCATATATTTATATTGTATTAAAAAAGGGTAAGACTTTGGTTTAAGCACCAATTCTCATTAGTAATTATGCCTATAATTAATATATTGGCTGTTTATTAGTATAACTACTACCATGATAACGATTATTAAGCAGCAAATTAGGAGTTTACTGAGGCAAAACTCATAGTTAATAATTTATTAATAGGCTAATTGTAGCTTAAAATAAAGTGTGACCAAACAAAATGATAAAGCAGACACTGGATTTAATATGCACATAAAATTATGCATATTCAAAAAAAAAAAAAAAAATTCAATTTGAACACTACAATAGGATGTCTCCTCTTTGAATTGTGCACAATTTATGAGTAGAAATATATCACCTGTTATATCCACATAATATAGTCTGTTTCTTCATATCTGTGCTCTTTCCGAATCGTTCAGTGATGTCATTCTGACTCCTTTAGGCAGAAGACGAGAACTGATGACGCATCTGCTCATCTACCTGCAGCCGTGTAAGTTTTTGTATCAGTTTCTTTTGTCATGCTCTCACACTTTCTCTCTTTTACATTTTAATGCGAGACACCGCAGGCATGAACACTGTTTTGTCCTGCACCTGCCAGTTTTCAGATTTTGGACTATTTAGAAAAAAATCAAGTGTTTTGTTTGTCGCACTTTACCAATTATGCCTGGCTGTTTTATCAAAACGAGTTCTTTCTCCTGCACTGAGCCATAAATCAGCAGCACTCACTTATATACAGTTGAAGTCAGAATTATTAGCCCCCTTTGAATTATTTTTTTTTATTTTTTATTTTTTTTATATTTCCCAAATGATGTTTAACAGAGCAAGGAAATTTTTACAGTATGTCTGATAATATTTTTTCTTCTGGAGAAAGTCTTATTTGTTTTATTTCGGCTAGAATAAAAGCAATTTATAATTTAAAAAAAAACATTTTAAGGACAAAATTATTAGCCCCTTTAAGCTATATATTTTTTCGATAGTCTACAGAACAAACCATTGTTTTACAATAAATTGCCTAATTACCCTAACCTGCCTAGTTAACCTAATTAACCTAGTTAAGCCTTTAAATATCACTTTAAGCTGTATAGAAGTGTCTTGAAAAATATCTAGTCAAATATTATTTACTGTCATCATGGCAAAGATAAAATAAATCAGTTATTAGAAATGAGTTATTAAAACTATTATGTTTAGAAATGTGTTGAAAAAATCTTCTCTCTGTTAAACAGAAATTGGGGAAAATAAACATGGTGGATAATAATTCAGGGTGGCTAATAATTCTGACTTTAACTGTACATCAAACTTTATTCATATCTATATTCTGAAGAGATTTACACTAGCGGTCAAAAGTCTGGGGTCAGTAGGATTTTTAAATGTTCAAAAACAGGGTTATGCTGCTCACCAAGGCTGCATTTATTTAATCAAAAATACAGTGCAAATTGTAAAATTGTGAAATGTTATTAAAATAACTGCTCAAAAGTAGTTTATAATTTATTTCAATAATTTATTCCAGTGACTTTAAAGATGGATATTTAGCTTCATTACTTCAGTTTTTAGAGTCACATGATCCTTCAGAAATCACTCTAATATTAGTTATTGTTATTTTTATTATTATTAATACTATTAATAATAATGGTAATAGTAATAAAAGCAATAATGACTGAAATAATCATTTCATTTGAAACTACATACAATAAGAAAGCAGTTATTTAAAATTTGTATACATATTTAACAATTTAACAATTTATTTACATTTAATAAATGCCGCCTTGATGATCAGAATAATTTTCTTAAAAATAAAAACATGAAAGAAAAAAATAAATAAAACTGACCCCAAACGTTTAACCGGTAGTGTATGCTCATCCATGATTTGCCTGGTATCACTTTAGTATAGGGACCAATTCTCACTATTATTACCTAGTGGATTATTACCTGCCTTTTATTAAGATATTGCCTATTTATTGGTACTTAAAGTGCATATTCTGCATGATCTTACTCATACATACCTAATCCTAGCCAATATCTAAACACAAATACTACTTTAAGAACTACTAATAAGCAGCAAAGTAGGAGTTTATTGAGCTAAACGTAATAGTTAATGGTTTGTTATTATCATTAATTGTATCTTAAAATAAAGTGTCACTATTTGCCCTAATATATACAAAATATTACAAAAATATTACAAAAATTTGACAAAAAATAATGAAAATTAATACTGTTGTGGATAATCACAGCATTTTCTGAATTATGGAGTGATAAAAAAGAGGCTGTCCAAAATTTCCACTGTAAAATCCTTTGTCTCTAATATGTAAAAGAAATAAATTCTAATAATGAACTTAAGTATGTACCATGCTTATATACACTGAATAAATTATTCATTGGATTTACTAAATTTGTTTAAGGAAACTGGTTGCAAACAATTCATATAGGCTGAATTGAAACAAACAAATTAAATGTAGTAATGTTCAACTTAATTCGATTGTTTAACTAATATTTTTCAATGTATTTGTGCTAGAAATGTATGCAAAGTAACACTTTTACCATGCTATTTAACAAAAAATGCCACATTTACATATTTAAACATTACATTTTAGAGTTTGAAATTCTTAACATAATGAATTAACTTTAGGAAAGTATGATGATCACTTATATTTTCTCTCTCTTTTCACCTGCAGTGTCTTAGATTGACCCAAATCAAAGAGACTCTGCATTCTCACACCGGTTACTGACCGAGTATCTCTATATGTCAGCTTCTAAGTAAAAGCACACAAATAATAACCGTGGCCTTTGAATATGTAAGCATATGAGCACGACTGCATGTTTGGCAGGCCTCACTCCATAAACGAAACCAGAAGATGCTGGTGGTTTGGAAAGCGAGAGCAGCGGGGACCACATGCTAACTGGGACTACTAAAGCACATTAGTTCTGACAAGTATTGTATCATGAGCCAGGGGGGCTTTTGTCGTTCGCCTACACAAATATTTTCGCAAAAAGACTCACGTTACAAGAGAAGCCTGTGAGGTCAGTGGCATTTTGAGGATGGGGTAATTAGTGAAACTATGACATATCAGCACCATTTAGAGGCAAATGTGATCCTCATCGAGTGCTGAACGTAAGTGATTTAACAGCACGAACCTAATGGCAGATCAGAGTATGTGGGAAAGAAATGTTTAGGACTTCATTTGAGATTGATGTATTTGAATTGCATCAGATATACAGTAGTGTAGATTACAATGTTTTAGCATAAATAATAAACTTTAATAAACTTATCTGCATGTGCTTTTGTTAGTCATCATCATACATAAGAAATATTTCTGCACAAAAATGTATACATAATGTTTTGTATCTGTTTGTTAATTTTTAGATGTGACTGACAAATATGCATTACTTTAAGATTTTAATGTAATATAATATAATATAATATAATATAATATAATATAATATAATGTAATATAATATAATATAATATAATATAATATAATATAATATAATATAATGTAATATAATATAATATAATATAATATAATATAATATAATATAATATAATATAATATAATATAATATAATATAATATAATATAATAAGGGACTAAGCCAAAAAGAAAATGAATGAATAATATAATATAATATAATATAATATAATATAATATAATATAATAAGGGACTAAGCCAAAAAGAAAATGAATGAATAATATAATATAATATAATATAATATAATATAATATAATATAATATAATATAATATAATATAATATAATATAATATAATATAATATAATATAATATAATATAATAAGGGACTAAGCCAAAAAGAAAATGAATGAATAATATAATATAATATAATATAATATAATATAATATAATATAATATAATATAATATAATATAATATAATATAATATAATGTAATATAATATAATATAATATAATATAATATAATATAATATAATATAATATAATATAATATAATATAATATAATAAGGGACCAAAGCCAAAAAGAAAATGAATGAATAATATAATATAATATAATATAATATAATATAATATAATATAATATAATATAATATAATATAATATAATATAATATAATATAATATAATATAATATAATATAATATAATATAATATAATATAATATAATATAATATAATATAATATAATAAGGGACTAAGCCAAAAAGAAAATGAATGAATAATATATATAATATAATATAATATAATATAATATAATATAATATAATATAATATAATATAATATAATATAATATAATATAATATATAATATAATATAATAAGGGACTAAGCCAAAAAGAAAATGAATGAATAATATAATATAATATAATATAATATAATATAATATAATATAATATAATATAATATAATATAATATAATATAATATAATATAATATTTAAATGACAACTCAAGTTGTAAATGAGAATAATAATGAATTTTTATTTAAAACAAGTTACTAAATATTATTTGATATATTTTCACATTTTTAATATTACAATGTTTACATTTTGAAAGATTTTTTATTAATAAATTGAAAAATATGAAAAATACTAATATGTTAGCTTGAATTATGCTTTAAAACAAGCTCCTGGAAAAGATCAGTGCAGAATTTTGAGTCAAACCACACAATGACTTCAAACCGAAAATGCACATTTAAAACAACTGGAGGTTTATACTGTTAAATGATACTTAGGGTTAAACCCCAATGAATTTATTGAGTCCCAAGCCAAGGGACATCCACACTAATGCCCCAATTAACACTCCTAACACGGCTGGAGTGCTGAGGCTATTAGCGAAGACAACAATATCCCCAATCCAGCAGCCCGCTGCCTGACACCTTAACCTAACCTTATCTCTGACAAACACGCCGCATCCATTTCACAACCCTCCGAGCTTCACAAACAAGCTTCCAAATAAATGGAGCCGGGGCGAAAAACACAGCAGCGAGGGGGAAAAAAGACAAGGCTAGCCTTTTCCGTCCCTCCAGTGGCTGAGGTTAAGATTCTTTGGACTGAGCCGAGAAGCTTTTTTCCACGCAGTCAACTGAAAAGTGTGCTGTATTTTTACTGCCCTCTGAAAAATGATCACTGACCACCAATTCTCCCCCAGTGCTGCTGGAGAAAGTGATGCCGAAAGTGGGGATCGTTGCTACTCACCACCAGATGGGATAGCCTCCAAGCACCCGAGAGCTGGAGAACCACATGCACATGAGAAATCCAACCAGGTACAAATCCATGAGGTATGTCTTGTGTGGATGGAAAGGGTCTATTGATCAGTACATAGGATTCCTAGAGAGGGGGTGAAAATTAAGTCCCGGCAAGGCAAAGATGAATACTTAAGAGAATAATTAGGAATTTTAGGGGGGTTTCGCGAAAAAAAATAAAAATAAAACAATTCTCCAAGGTTTGCTGCTGCTTTGAGTTGGGTGAGAAAAGTGTGTGTCTTCCAGTAGTAGTTAGGAGAGTAAGTGTCTCTTTCACACACTCGCACACACGCTCCTACTCGTCCTCTGATTCCCTCCCTCTCACTGAGGTTCTTCCCTAAGGTACATATCTTTTTCTCTCCCCACTTTTTTCCCCTTAGGATCATCAGGGCCAATATTAGAGAGAGAGAGAGAGAGAGAGAGAGAGAGGGGAAAAAAAAACGACAAGCGAGGTTTGGAGATGTCAGCTGGCAAGCCAATCACAGAGCATGGCCTTAGGTTACGCAAAAAAAAAAAAAAATTATTATTCCTGCCCATCTGTCAATCATGCACCACCCCCTGGTAATGTAGCAAAGAAAGAAAGAAAGAGAGAGAGAGAGGAGGCTGGGAGGGAATAAGAATGAAAGGGTGTCAGGACTGAGTTTCGGAGAGGTAGATTTGTCTTATTAAGATCTATATTGTCTGTGTTAGCATCAAGGAAACCCAGCTGTGCCAGACTCGGGCCTGCTGCTCGGCGAGGAGGTGGTGGCGAGGAGCGTCGTCTCCGTTTTTTAAGCACCCGTGCTCCTGAACTAATTGTTCCGGATGCGTGTGCGTGCACATACATTCAAGAATTTTGTCTTGGAGAATTTTGATGGCCACGTCCTCCCCTTGTGACACAAAGGGAACACAATAAAAAGCCGTAAAAGGTGGTGTGGCAGGGCCAGGCATGCAGTGTTCTGTGCCCCAGTGGCCCAAAGGCAGCACATTTTACATAAACACTATTGTCATTCGGATGGGATGATAGCAGACAGCACAGAGAAAGAGACACGGCACTAAAAGTTGACAATACATTCAAATATAGAGCCTCTGTGTTAGACTGAAAGCCAGGACGGAGGTGAGAACTGACAAGTTTCAGGTGCAAACACTGGAGCAATTGCAAATGGAGCTAGAATTAAATATAAGTTCATGTGTGTAGCTGTAGGTTTTGGCACTTTTTTCCACTTTAAACAGTCTAGGAATGCATTAAAGGTATCATTTGGAGCTGTGGATATTAATTTAGTTTTGATATTTGAATAAAGTTGAAACAGTCAAAGAAAGTTAGTTAGTTAGTTAGTTTGTTAGTTGAATTTCTTTTAATTACAATTCCACAAATTCATCTTCCTGTCATTCCAAATCTTGTAGGTTCTGGCCAATTTTCTCCAACTCATAACAACCCTTTTCCCAGAATATTTATTGGTGATATTGTCCCATGTTTCCTTGCTAGACTGTGGTTGGATAAAGCTCTCTCCTGCAATCCAGCGACCAAGTAGTGAAGCCTGTCTGTCTGTGCATCTGCCAGTGTATCTGTCTGTCTAACTCAGAGGAAGGACATGGACTGTGCACCACCACCGCAGGAGAGACGCTCACAGTTCTGACCGCGGTCTGGAGGTCATATTTCCATCGCCCCTGTTTTTTGCCTTTATTCTCCCTCTTCAAAAGAATCAGAGCTGTGCTGTGACTGAGCTCCGAGGCATGACGGGTCATTCTGACATCTTAAATGTTCATCACAGTGTTTCTTCCAGGATGTTGCATCCTTGAACTCATCAGATATGAACCTGTTGGTTAAATCGCAACTTCCAGAAGCGCTCGGCTCGTGCTGCGTTCCTGACGTTGAAATAAAGATCTGCTTTCCATCAGTTGCATTGTGCCTAGATCAGCGGTTTGATTCAGCATTCTTGCAGAGTGACAGATGCAGATCTGCTCGCCAGGATTGGCTGGGAAAACCTGATCGGAGCGTAATTTACGAGTGGAGGCGAGGAACGGTCTGCGGTCGGCATCTTAACATCACTGAAACCACGTTTGCCAGGTCAAGGCCATAGGGCCGCAACACAACGGACCAGCTGGAAATGAGCTTACGATTAGAATCTCAAGGACTCAAACCCCAGCATGCACAGCAATGGTGCGAAACCAGGACAAAAGCCAGAGATGCTTGACATAGCTGCAGCACAAACAAGACCATTCCCTCCTAGCATAGCCATTGTGTTTTGAAGGAAGTCTTGATTCTCGTATCAATCGCACTTAATGAATTTACTGAAGTGGGCCCTAGAGCATGGAAATGAAGTGCACCAGCAGATCAATAGGAATAAAGAGAGTCGCCCGGAGCTTTGACCTCTGGGTCAGGAGTCTCTCATCCTCCCTCATTAAGTCATGTTTGTGGACACTCCTGCATTTTATTAGGGCCTAGCTAATACATCACCCTACACACCCACAAAGTAGCCCCTGTAATCTGGGAGAGAGACCCTTTTGGCTTCCTTTGAGTGGACGGGCACAAGTTGACCAGTTAGTTAAATTGCACATTTTTAAATGTGTTTTTACAAGCAATATCATAAAAATTCATGCAGTCTGGAAGTTTGCAGTTTGCCAAGTTAGGGCAAAAGATTTCCTTAAACAGGCCCAAGTAGACCAACACAACAGTGTTTGGTTTCAAAATGAGTTCTGCTTCATACATTGATGGACTATAGACAATAGTTTAGACAACTATTGTCAATGGACCTTTTTTTGGACCTAACATGGCCACACCTTCAGCATTAGCATTAATCCGTATGTGTTTGCTAGCAACATGCGCGTTGAATTCAGAGACATACACAGAGGACCCCTGTGGTGCAGGTTTCTTAGGCGACCCAAAAACGTCCGTAACCAGGTCCGGCTCTTTCTCAGGCTTTCCTCAAAGAGGGACATGTGTAGACCCCCACTATCCCTCACACACACTCAATCCGGACAGTGTGGCCGGACACAGGCAAGCAATAAAACCTGGATTAGCAGAGTGTTCACACATAACACTAGAGCGAGAAAGTTTCTTAACACGCCCAAGCCCACCCTCTCCTCACACACGTCTCTCCTCTCTTTCATTCCCTCCATCTCTCCTTCTTTTGTGTCTGCGTCTCTCCTCCCTCCTCTTCCTTTGCCCCTTTCTCTTCAGAATTTCATTGTTTGTTATTACCATGTTAGAGATAAAGGAGGTCTGAGGAATTAGCTTGTTCTTACAGTTGCAGAGAAAATCCGCTTAAGTCCACAACCCCCAAATTTGCGGTACCCAGAAGCCCCAGCTCTCAGGGTTTATCCCCAATGCCTATCTTTGTGGTGGGGGGAAAAATCATTTTGTAAGGTGCCAACGGGGCTGAGATGGAGCAGTCCGACCCATCTCCAAGCCCCCGTCCTCGCATCATGTCCTGGAAATGGGTGCATTTGTATAATATCACAGCTTTTGTCCCTACTTTGTAAGCTGGAGACAAAGGCCAGACACTCCTCAATCCCCTCCCCACTCATCCCCCCCAAACAAACCTTTTTCATTAGAGCCGCAAACACTTTCCCCTTCAATAGCCCTGATATTACGCATCATCCTCTGCATCTCCGCAGGACCCGAGCGCTCCAAAGCTCCTCTCTTCTCTCAGGACACAGAGCTCGCTTAATTAAACCGCACTTAAGCCGGACAATAAGCCTTCGCGCAGGTCTGGGCGAGCCCGCCGAGAGTATTCATGGCCGTCGTAAAGCGAAAGCCGCAAGAGAGCGAGTGAGAGAGAGCTATACGCCAGATACTTTGTTCACACAAGATGAAGAGTCAACAGCCACCCCCACACCATTTCTCTCCTAATAACCACCTTTAGAAAGGCTCCGTCCTCGCACAATGCTTCTCGGCTCCCCTCCTCTCGCTCTCAATCACCCTCCAGGACAATGCCTAAAGCTCCGCAGCCCCCCAGGACCCTCGGCCCCACAACAGACACTTCTTTTATTGAAATTCTTTGGTGTTCTAATCCTCAGCTTCCTCTATAGGACAATAATGGAGTGTCAGTACTTTAGCTTTTTCCAGTGTGGCTATCATTAGACCGGCTTGGGTCACAGGCCCTCTCTTCCTCCTCTCTCAGGTTTGAAATTATTCTTGACTCAGGGTTATTGAAGTTCCAAAATGAATACATTACCGGCGCATATTGCATATTTCGCCGTACTGTTATCCTTGCGAAGCATGTCGTCTGGCTCACATTCTTAAGCAAATATCGAATCAGAAGTGAGAAGCGCAGACCGTATTTATTTTCAGAGTGCGACAGTCCAAACCCCAGGCCCCAGACGAAGACATTAGACTTTTGAATGAATGGATTTCATTTCGAATAGGAGTAGTGGAAATTATGTCACTCGTATGTGTTGAATATGTCATTTTTGGGGATTGAAGGTTGGTCTGGGTCAGGTTTTCTTGGTTTAGATAACTTCAGATTGGAAAAGGCTTACCCTGGCTTCTTAAAGAGTTAGTTCACCCACAAAATGAAAATTCTGAGGTTTAACCTCACATGCCAAATAAGTCTTCTCTTAATCATTTTGAGGTGGTCTGTGCATGTGGGCTGATCCATGTTTATATGTGAATAAAAGCCTAAATTAAATCTGTTCATCATATAAGGGGAATCCAGTCTTTCTAAATGACTTACTTTAAACAGTTCAGTTCATACTTAATCTTTAAGTATGTTTTTAATCTTTACTTAATCTTTTTAAAGCATCGAAGTTTTGGGAGAATGGACTATTAGAGATTTAAATATGTCTTAAGAGTTTAGAAGGACAAATTAGTTTTGGGGAAAACTGTTTCTTTAATAGTCAAATGATAGTAGTTGGATATCTTAAAGTGGTGTTTGGTATCTGGTGGTATTTGATGATGATTAAGTGATTACATAGTCTTCATAAAACTATTATAAAAGTCCATGTGATTTATGCACTACATTCTAAATGACCAGAAGCCATACAATTGCATACTGCATACTGTACAGCCATGTTTATGTTTTTCACACAAAACATCTGTATTGTATTAGATTTTGTATGGACTGAAGTTACAGTTCTTTTCTGGTGTTACTGCTTGACGGCATCTGATCACTGTTTACTTTCATTTTAATGAAAAAACAAGTGTCAGAAATAAAGGCATCTTGTCTGTCATCATCCTTGGAGTCCATACAGGAAATGATATAAGGATGAGTAAATGACATAAGGTTGAGTAAATGGTGAGTAAATGATGACAGAATCTTGATTTTTGGATGAACTTTCCTTTACCCCTAACCTAATCTCCTCGTAGCAGTCATTAAGTGCAAGTGGTTCTTTTTAGAGCTGCCCAAAGAAACCTGTTCATATGCTAATTTGATACTTTAATTTATCAATATCAAAGCTTCAAATTTCCTACTTTTGCTGATAACACAAGCACAGTGCAAACGCATCTTTAGTCGTCAGTTCTTCTAAATATTTAAGCATTAATCTTTTATAATAATAATAATAACAACTCAAAATAGCTTTTCGGTAATAATCAAAAATAGATTGCCAGGAGCATCAGTTATGAAACAGATTTTAAATTGAACAGTTTAAAAATTTCAGATATAAAGCATCCATACACTCTCAGAAATAAAGGTACAAGAGCTGTCAATGGGATGGCACCTTTTAAAAACACTTTTGCACTGAAATGGTCCGTATTAAAAGGTGGACTACTAAACAAAAATGATTTTTGTATGTTTTGAAATCCGTTCATTCATTTTCCTTTGGCTTAGTGCCTGATTCATCAAGGCTCGCCACAGCAGAATGATCCACCAGTTAGTATGGAATAAAATCACTGTCATTAATATTTCGTGCGTAAATAAAATTCACGCATCCGTAATTATAAAATCGTAAAGGAAAACGGAGCGTACTCGTAATTTTACGAGGCTACAATTCCAAAATCTGCGATTAGAACAGACACAGATACGACATTTTGTTTTTCTGTTTGTTTATGACTGATACATTTACGATGGGTGTACTTTACAAACACGAATTACAGTTTCTCCACGGACACGAAGTCCTGATTACGAGTACGAATCAAACAGCGAGACTTCACTGTCAAAATTACGTCACCGCTGTCACAGGCATTAATAAACAAGCGAGAGTCATCGATCATAACGGCGCGCCTGCTGGACGTTTGAGCTTACACACACCGTCTCAGATAAGATTTCTGTTATTCCCTCTTTGAGAAATGTCCGTCATGAGCTGTAATAAGGGTTGAGACTCAATGAGGTCCTATTTCGCTGTGTTTCTTGGACATTTTACTGAATCAAAATTAAGAACGGGCCGAGGATAGAGAGCAAGCGTAATGTAAGTTAACATTACAGGCAGCGAGCGCAGAGTCTCTCAGTGAATCACTTAACTATAACATGACATCTGTTGATTAAGTCACCTATTTTAACTGTTTAAATATCTCTCAAATACTCTAAGATCACCAGAGAACACAAATTAAATTAGACAGATTTATCCAGTATAGGTAGATAAAACAAAGAAAAGTTTTACTCTTATCAATTAATTAACTTTAAATAAACCAGAATAAGCAAAATATAATGTGGTAATTAAACAATCACCAATATAGAACAAACACACACGGAAAGAGAGAAACACACCGAATAGTATACGGCTAAATAGTAATATAAATGTTTATGGTAATAGTTTATTAATTATAGTAATACAATATAATGTAACTAATAGTTTAATCAAGTAATATAACAAACAGATAATAACAAATAACATAACAAACATTTATATCAATAGTTACTAATACCTTACTTTGTACAAATTTAAAGATTATATATATATATATATATATATATATATATATATATATATATATATATATATATATATATATATATATACATATCTGATCATATCATCTCCTCTCCATACATCAATGAGGGGCTTAATTATTCAGCTTTCAGATGACATACAGGTCTGTTTCAGATGATTGCCCCTCATGTCTGGTTTTGTGGTCCGGGGTCACATATTTAACATTTATTTATTTTGATTCATAGTCTCATAAATGTTTAACGTTACAAACTTCTGGTGAGCACAAACCCTCAAATATTTAAATTGACTTTTGCTGATATCTTCTTTACAAAATAGATCAATATTCGATCTGGCTTTAAAAAAGGTGACTTAATCAACAGATGTCCTGTTATAGTTGAACACTGTTCAGTGATTCACTGAGACTCTGCGCTCGCTGCCTGTAATGTTAACTTACATTATGCTTGCTCTCTATCCTCGGCCCGTTCTTAATTTTGATTCAGTAAAATGTCCAAGAAACACAGCGAAATAGGACCTCATTGAGTCTCAACCCTTATTACAGCTCATGACGGACATTTCTCAAAGAGGGAATAACAGAAATCTTATCTGAGACGGTGTGTGTAAGCTCAAACGTCCAGCAGGCGCGCCGTTATTATCGATGACTCTCGCTTGTTTATTAATGCCTGTGACAGCGGTGACGTAATTTTGACAGTGAAGTCTCGCTGTTTGATTCGTACTCGTAATCAGGACTTCGTGTCCGTGGAGAAACTGTAATTCGTGTTTGTAAAGTACACCCATCGTAAATGTATCAGTCATAAACAAACAGAAAAACAAAATGTCGTATCTGTGTCTGTTCTAATCGCAGATTTTGGAATTGTAGCCTCGTAAAATTACGAGTACGCTCCGTTTTCCTTTACGATTTTATAATTAGGGATGCGTGAATTTTATTTACGCACGAAATATTAATGACAGTGATTTTATTCCATAAGTTAGTCGCACACACGCACACACGCACGCACGCACGCACGCACGCACGCACGCACACATACACGCACAAACACTACTGACAATTTAATTGTTCTGTAATATACACAGAATTTCATACAAAAATTCTTACATTTATTTAATATTAGATTTTTTTTTCTTGTCCCTGCATTACATAATGAAATATATTTTGGTAAAATGGTTCAAAGTAAAATTGAATAATTTTAGCTTCACAGTTACAACATACTTGACATAAATTAAAATCTAATATATATATATATATATATATATATATATATATATATATATATATATATATATATATATATATATATATATATATATATATATATATATATACAGTTGAAGTCAAAATTATTAGACCCCCTGATTTATTAGCCAGCCTGTTTATTTTTTCCCCCAATTTTTGTTCAACAGAGAGATTTTTTTCAGCACATTTCTAAACATAATAGTTTCAATAACTAATTTCTTTTAACTGATTTATTTTATCTTTGCCATGATGACAGTAAATAATATTTGACTAGATATTTTTCAAGACACTTCTATACAGCCTAAAGTGACATTTAAAGGCTTAACTAGGTTAATTAGGGTAACTAGGCAGGTTAGGGTAATTAGGCATATTTTTGTATAACGATTATTTGTTCTGTAGACTATTGAACAAAATATAGCTTAAAGATGCTAATAATTTTGACCTTAAAATTTTTTTTTAAAAATTAAAAACTATCAGACATAATGTGAAAATTTCCTTGCTCTGTTAAACATTATTTGGGAAATATTTAAAAAAGAAAAAAAAAAAAATCATATACACTGTACACACATATACACTCACCAGCAGGGGCGGACTAACTGCGTTCACAACGAAAGTGGTCAGAGCGTCCAATGTCGCTCTCGCCGCCGGAGCTGAAGGCAGACAGCGTTGTCGCCAGGGCGGCCAGAGCGTCAAAAATCAATACATTGATCTCGTATTTAAAGGGGCCGTTGCAGCATATCGGTTACATTCCTGCATAAAACATGCTTTCTAGCATGAAAATGTTGCGCACTTTTTATCAAATTCATTTAACAATGGAAGATCAAGTTACATGCGTGTGGCTTTGCTCCACTTAATTATCCAATATGTCCATATGTCTGAAATCGCATGAGATTCCCGCGTTTTTAAAGATAAATATATATAACATTAATGCACATCAGTAACTCGCCAGTAACTTTTTTAATGCATGTTCCTGTAAGAAAACTGTAAGTAAATAATTGGAAACTCCTCTTAAGCGGTGGACTTTTTCATTCTAATTGCTTGCCGCTGAACCACGTCAAAGATCATTACCATAACCATTACCCACACCGGCGAAGATGCGCCGTGCTGCTCCTCGCCGCTTATCGCTGCCAGCTCTCATTGAAAATGAATGACTTCCGGCTACTTTTGATTCCGGTTAGTGATTTGGGGGCCCTAAGCAATTTCAGGTATGGTGCCCTAGCATTATTGAAGAATAAAATGTTCTCAAAATTCTTACTCTACCTACCTCTACTCTGATCGCTACTAATTACTACTCTGGTGTCAATAAAATCTCTGTGATTGTGAACAACAGCAAGAAAATAATAAATGGTCTATCTAAATTATTAAACTTAAAACAGAGGAGACGCAGATACTCTCACGCTCACGGTACTAAAACATTTGTTGTCGGTATTGCAGAGGAATGATCTCTCAATGCTGCAGGTGTGAGATGGCTGCGTGGCACTGTGCCACCTTTGAGTGCTCTGACGTGGGGGAGAGACCGACGGCATCACCCGCAGCTCGTTGCGAAGAGTAACATTAGGAATGCAACAGCACGGATACATGAGAGTCTCTAAAAATCTCCAGTAACATTTAAAAACATTCGCTAGTCACTTTTTTTTTTTTTACAATTTGGTGCTAGGGGGTCTGAAAAGTCACTAAGTAGGCAACATTGGCTGGCAGTAGCGTCTTTGATTAAAGCGCAGAGCTCACACCTTGCGCATGTGCAGTACAGAGGGAACGTTCCATTAATCATGGGGGGCCCCTGGTTTTAAACAGAAGTAATAACATTAAAATTTTAACAGTTATAGACAGATTTTACAACATATGATAGAAAATGTGTAAAAGAGCTATATAATTAATATTGGCTTCTTGGCATGGGTTGGGGCCCCCTAATTCCCCCGGGCTCTAAGCGGCTGCTTACCTCGCTTATTGGTTATTGCTCACCAGCCACTTTATTAGGTATATCTGTCTAAATGCTCATTAATGCAAATTTCTAATCAGCCAATGACATGGCAGCAACTCAAAGCAGTGCATTTAGGCATGTAGACATGGGCTGCGTCCGAAACCGCATACTTCCATGCTATATAGTACGCTAAAATCAGTATGTGAGCCGAGTAGTATGTCTGAATTCCTAGAATTCGAAAATCAGTATGCGAGAAGTACCCGGATGACTTACTACTTCCGGCGAGATTCTGGAGTGCGCATCCCATGCACTATCCCATGATGCTCCACAAGAGAATTAAAAAATGGGAGTAAAGCAACGCAACTGACGCAGGCAGGTCACGTGGCAATGACAAAATGGCGCATGTAGTACGTCCAAATTCCATTCATACTTTTCACATTCATACTGTATATAACATACTTTTCTAACGGCAAAGTAGTATGATTAAATTCAAATGCAGTGCCTACGGAGTAGTAGGCGGTTTTGGATGCAGCCATGGTCAAGACGATCTGCTGCAGTTCAAACCAAGCATCAGAATGGGGAAGAAAGGTGATTTGAGTCATTTTAAACGTGGTTGTTGGTGCCAGATGGGCTGGTATTTCAGAGTATTTCAGAAACTGCTGCTTTACTGCTTTACTGCGAATGGTCCGAAAAAGAGAAAATATCCAGTGAGCGGCAGTTCTGTGGGCACAAATGCCGTGTTGATGCCAGAGGTCAGAAGAGAATGGCCAGACTGGTTGGAGCTGATAGAAAGGCAACAGTAACTCAAATAGCCACTCGTTACAACTGACGTATGCAGAAAAGCATCTCTGAACACACAACACATCGATCCTTGAGGTGGATGGGCTACAGCAGCAGAAGACCACACAAAGTGCCACTCCTATCAGCTAAAAACCGGAAACTGTGGCTACAATTCACACAGACTCACCAAAATTGGAAGACTGGAAAAACATTGCCTGGTCTGATTTCTGCTGTGACATTAGGATGGTAGGGTCAGAATTTGGCGTCAACAACGTGATTGCATGGATCCAACCAGCCTTGTATCAACGATCCAGGCTGCTGGTGGTGGTGTAATGATGTGGGAGATATTTTCTTGGCACACTTTGGGCCCATTAGTACCAATTGAGCATTGTGTCAACACCACAGCCTACCTGAGTATTGTTGCTGACCATGTTTATCACTGTATGACCACAGTGCACCCATCTTCTGATGGCTACTTCCAGCAGGATAACGCACCATGGCATAAAGCATAAATCATTTCAAACTGGTTTCTTGAACATGAAAATGAGTTCACTGTACTCAAACGGCCTCCACAGTCACCAGATCTCATTCCAGTAGAGAACCTTTGCATCATCAAGGCTGCATCCACATACTATTGGACTTCAGCAACTGCATGATGCTATCATGTCAATATGGACCAAAATCTCTGCGGAATATTTCCAGTACCTTCTTGAATCTATGCCACTAATGATTAAGGCAGTTCTGAAGGCAAAAGTGGGTCCAACCTGGTAGTGAGTGTATAACCAACAATAAAGGATCTCAATCAGTTGGGGCTAATGAAGCAAAGTTAAAGTCTGGTCACATACTTATCAGATTGAATACTGACTGTTTATTGGTAAAGCACTTATTAAACAAACAGACAGACAAACAAACAAACAAACAAACAAACAAACAAACATGGTTATTGTGGTTAAAGTATGGTAAGCACAAATTAATCTTTTTTTTTACACTAACCATAGCTTAACCTTAACGTTTGTTGTAAAATGGTAGTTGCACCCTAAACTTTTATTACAAAATAATGGCTTGATTTATTGAGTATTTCATTTTCATAAAGCAAAACCATAGAGCAAAATTCTGTCTTGAAACTGTCATGTCTGGATAACAATGTGTTGATACTGACATCTTCTGGTTACACTTGGCACTCACACTTTTATGTCAGTTTTGAAATCGCATATAAATTCTTTAGAATTTTCTGACTGAAAACCTAATCTTATGAATTTATTGGCATTAGACATTTAGTTAAGCATTATATTCAAATTTCAATAAACTGAAATTTTTGTGCTTCTAAAACCCACCAAATCTTGTTGCATACTTGGTAAGTGTCTGCTAGTGTGAATTTTAAAGCAGGAATATGTTGGGATTGGCTTGAAATATGTGAGGCATGCAGGTAGGGGAATGTTCCAAATTCAAGTAAAAAACCTCAGGGGCAAATATGCGTATATTTGTAGGAACATGAACAGTCAGCGAAACAAGCTTCACTTTTATCTTCAGTAAGTCGAACAGTAATTATGAAAGCTCTTAAAATGAAATAACGCAATGTCTCTGTCTGTACCTTTAATGATGTTCGTGTTCATATAGCCTCATCAGAGAGTCATTCAAAACCTCAAGGCAGTATCTGGTAATTAGATTGCTTGATTCTGATTGGCTGATGAACATTCTATAGTGTGCAGTTATTTGCAGATAAACACACAGGTAAAGTAGGGTAAAGACTAGATGGGATTCAGCTGTGGATACTCACATTAATATACAGTAGCATAATTTTTGTGACACTGCAATATTTAATAATTAATATTTAATAGTTAATATTTTACATTACTGTGAGGCTTAGATTTAGGGTTGAGTTAAATGTTAATAAAATACAATTTAATGGGTAATTAATAAATAATATGAATAGTACTCTGTGTACATTACTGTGAGGATTAGGTTTAGAGTTTGGGTAGATATTAATAAAATACAATTAATGGGTAATTTAATAAATAATATGAATAATACGCCAGGCCCATAGCTAGCCTGGTGAAAACGGGTAGTTCTTTTTTTTCTCAAAGTGGACGTTTTTGCAATTATTTGCCATTTTCTATTTAACTATGAAGTTTAAATACTGCATTTTAGTCACATTTTAGGCACGATTTTTAGCTGGACTAGCTTTTCGGCTGGTCATTATAAGCACATTTTTGATGTACCAAAAACATTTCCTGAAGATTTAGAATAAAGAGTTATAATATATATATATATATATATATATATATATATAATTACTTCATAATTATATAAATGCAGATGTAATAATAAAATACAATTTAATGGGTAATTGAATGAATAATATTCTGTACAATTTATGTTTTTACATTACTATGATGGTTGGAGTAAGGGGAAGAAGTTAATAAAATACAATTAATGGGTAATTTAATAAATAACATGAATAATAGTATCCTTTCTGTTTTTACATTACTGCGATGGTTGGGGTATTGGGTAGACATTAATAAAATACAATTTAAAGGGTAATTTAATAAATAATATGCATAATACTCTGTACAATTTATGTTTTTACATTACTGTTATAGAGTATGGGTAGATATTAATAAAATGCAAGTAGTAAATAAAATGAATGATACGGTGTATAATTTTTGGTTTTACATTACTGTGATTGTTAGGTTTAGGATTGGAGTAGAGGTAGATATTAATAAAATACAATTTAAAGGTTAATTTAATAAATAATATGCAAAATACTCTGTATAATTACAGTTTTTACATTACTTACATTACTGTGATAGTTAAAGTATGGGTAGACATTAATTACATACAATTAATGGGTAATTTAGTAAATAATATGAATAATACTGTGTATAATTTCTGGTTTCACATTACTGTGATTGTTGGGTTTAGGATTGGAGTAGAGGTAGATGTTAATAAAATACAATTTAATGGGTAATTTATTAAATAATATAATAAATTAACCTCTGGCTGCAGCTGTATCCTTTCTAAGAACAACTCTAAATTAGTTCCAGGCAAGTCTTTACACATTACAGCTCATATCACTACACTAAATGATTTCAGTTATTTAACTGTCATAAATCGCATCAATACAAATCAACAGCTTTGAACAAGATGTGTACAAATTTAGTCCATTTTTAGCAGTTGAAAGATGAAACCTTGACAAATTACTAGAAACACCAGCCTGATCTCACGAGAAAGTATTTTACGTTTTGACAGTTTAGTGGCTAATTCGTACGAATTCATACAGTTCAGTCGTACGAAATTGTAAGATTTTAAAAAGAAGGCGTGGCACCTAACCCCACCCCTAAACCCAACCGTCACTGGCGGATGAGTAAATCGTACTAAATTGTTCGAATTAGATCGGACGAATTCGTACGAATTAGCCACTGAATCAAAAAGTTACGAATTGCCATGAGATTGTGTTGGAAACACAGCAACTGAACAATGTAGAATAATTACCGCCAGACCATTGAATTATTTGAAAATAATGCACGACAAAGTGTAATGGCATCACAACTTCAGGTGTACATTATTTTCTAATAATTCAACAGCTCATTGTCAATTATTCCTTTCATAATTAGTAATTTGATGAGTGCCATCTCCTAAATATCATAATATGCTAGCATTCTGATTGTCTTATGATCAATCTATGCTATGCAGTTATTTGCAGATAAACACACAGCTTAAGTAGTTCCAGGTAGATCTTCTTTACACATTACAGTTCATATCACTACATCGAATGATGTCATAATATGCTATTTATCATCTGCAACCTGCGATTTACTCTGCATAAAGTTCCCAATTAATATCACAACTATATTTGATCTGCAGGGCAACAGAAAGGCACAACTTACTGTGATCCTATATATAGCATAAAATACTTCATCCCATCTTTAAAGTTAGCCTTCTTCCAACAGCCTTGGATCTAACAGAAGGAGTCACATCACGCTGGGAAACATAAATCTTCAGGCCAAAGGGATGTATTGTTAAAGAATATCACAGTAGCATGTTCGGTGCTCCAAGATATAATTTAACAGCTTTTTAAAACGTAGTAGCGCCCGCCGAGAGCACTGTTAGAGCAAGAGTGGGAAGACCACAGTGCTTTGAAGTTGTGTGCGTTTGCGACGGTTTAATTATCAGTGAAAACGCTCCCACATCATTCAGACACATGGCTCACGTTTCAATTCCTACAGGGCAATATGAGAGAGTTTATGTAGCAGAGCTGAAAGTTCCCAGTAAATTAACTTCTTCGGCCTACAGACTAAGTAGTTTCCCTCTTGAGGCCTGTCGTGGGCTTACAGCCTACTAGAGCACATTTAGCAATTGCTGAAGCATTAGCTTTATGAAACACGTAGATGGAAAGGTCATGAGATGTGCAATATTCCTGGACTACAGCCATAATGAGCTGACTACATAACTAAAAGTACATTTTTAAATATAATTTAAAGGGCACCTATTGGGATTGGGGGAGTGACGCTGACAACAGGGGTACGCATCCAAATGCAGGTTTATTAGAATGGTCAGGTAAGCAGTGGTCAAAACAGGAACAAACAGATGTATACGGGCAATCCAGAGTTGGCAGGCAGCATACAGGTATGATAAAACAAAACAAAGCAAAGGTTCAAAACAAGGTAAAGCAAGAAGGAAAACGCGTAGCAATATCACTAAAACAGATAACAAGACTCAGCCACTTCTGTGTGTTTGTTTGCTGTATAAATAGTTCAGTAATCAGTCCATGAGCAGCTTCAGCTGTGTGAATCTAATTAATGGTGACTTGAAGCAAGTGAGTGTGTGTGTTGCATGACTGGGATCTACAGTCCATAAACCAGCAGATTTGTAGTTCGTGTAAATGTGAATGTTTTCCAGCGATCTCTGGTGGTTATATCGCTGGTGATCGTGACACCTATGATGAAAATCATCTTTTGTTAGCTGTTTGGACAGAACTGTGTGTAGGTATAGTGTGTCTACTGTCAAATTGGAGTGATAGAAACACAATAAGTCTATTTTTTAAATTTCCTGACAGTAAAATACGATCGAAATCTCTTCCATTTTGAGACCCACCGCAATGTGATGTAGAAGTGCGGTTTCCCCGCCCACCAACTTGATTGACAGCTGGATATTAACATGTCTCCATAGTAACACATATAATCATATCGACAAGACAGGATGTGCGCAAAGCAACCGGGATTAATAGATCTGTTCAGCTCTCTGTAATCATCAACCATCATCAACTGTGATCAACATCAAACTTTTAAAAACAGAGCATGTTTGTAATGAATTACAGCGATTTACTTCAGCTTTACTTTATCATCACAGCCGCGTATCAGTAAAATTATAAAAGAAGATGCTTCAATCCCGGTTTGTGGACCATAAAACCGGTTTATTTTGTACATTCACATAATGGATATCCATACAGCAGTGTATATTAACGTGTATCCTGTCATATCTGTGTGCAAAAACAGTGCAAAGTTAAATGAGGGTGTGACCCATCGTTCTCATTGACACATCTACAATAAATACATCAAATAATCATTGGGAAAGTTCTTACTAAAGTATTTCTCACAAACGTTACATGAGATCTGCTTCCTTCATGTCTGTCACTGTGCTGTTTATCTGACGCAGCCGAGGCAGAGATTGAGGCACACTCTGACAGGCACGTGGGAACGGTGGACAGGGAGAACAGCATTAAAGGCAACAAAAACAGCTACAATGTGTTCAAAGCATAAAATCCCAATATTTTGAAAGGTATAATAAATAATCTAATGGGTGTTTTGAGCTGAAACTTTACAGACACATTCTGGAGACACAAAAGACTTATCTTAAATCTTGAAAAAGGAGTAAAATGGGTGCCCTTTAAGTTTTTGCTTTTAGTGGTAGGAATTCCTGTGTCATTTTAGCTTAGTGACGTTTATGATAAAGCTCTTGATCAGTAGTCTCAAACTCAATTGCTGGAAGGCCACAGCTATGCAGATTTTAGCTCCAACCACCACCAACTCACACCTGCTTCATAGTCTTTAGTACTCTTGAACACCTTGATTAGTTGAATCAGCTGTGTTTGATTAGGGTTGGAGCAAATCTGTGTAGAGCTTCGGCCCTCCAGGAATCGAGTTTAAGACCTATGCTTTAGAGTCTAGAACCACAGTGTCTTTATATTAGACCATAAACTGATTCTTTTGGTGTCTCACTACTTTAATTATATTTAAATTAAAAAAAAAAAAAATACAGCAGTGGACAAAATAGATTCGTACTTTATATTTTATTTGTGGGGCAGCACGGTGGCACAGTGGGTAGCGCTTTCACCTCACAGCAAGAAGTTCGCTGGTTCGAGCCTCAGCTGGGTCAGTGGCGTTTCTGTGTGGAGTTTGCATGTTCTCCTCGTGTTCGCGTGGGTTTGCTCCGGGTGCTCCAGTTTCCCCCACAAGTCCAAAGACATGCGCTATAGAATTGGGTAAGCTAAAATTGTCCATGGTGTATGTGTGTGAATGAGTGTGTATGGGTGTTTTCCAGTAATGGGTTGCAGCTGGAAGGGCGTCCGCTGTGTAAAACATATGCTGGATAAGTTGGCGGTTCATTCCACTGTGTCGATCCCTGATTAATAAAGGGACTAAGCCGAAAAGAAAACTAATGAATAATATTTTATTTGTTTCTCTAATCTTTGCTGTGTTTTTTTTTTATTTGATTTATGTATTGTGTTTAATATTTTTCAGGCCAATAATAATGAGGTTTTTATTTTTATTTATGTAAGGTATTCATTTATATTACAAATATTACATTTTATTTTAGCAAAAGTAAGAGAAGTACAACATTCTCCAAAAGAAAATGAGCAAATACTGTGAAAAATTTCACTGCTCTGTTAAACATCACTTTGGAAATATTTGAAAAATAATAAAAATTGTATTTATATTAATTGATTTGAAAAATAACCACACATGCACATATATGCACATTTATACATAATAAGTATTTATTATGCATATATAATAGTGTTATATATAGATGCGTTATTTTCTTTAGATTGTCCGTAATTCATTTTTGTAGTGAATTTTTAATTTATAATAATAATAAACAAAATTTATTCATTCATCCATCCATTTTCCTTCAGCTTAGTTGCTTTATTCATCAAAGGTCCCCACAGCGGAATGAACTGCCAACTTATCCAGCATATGTTTTACACAGCGGATGCCCTTCTAGCTGCAACCCAGTACTAGGAAATACCAATACACTCTTACAGGAACACAAATACACTACAGCCAATTTAGTTTATTCAATAAACAAACAAAACAAAACAAAAACAAACACTGAAACTGTGTCAGAAGACGATTAAATGCCCACATTATTTCCATTTTCAGACCACACTGGGGAGAAAACTGTGTACAGCATGACATATTTTAGTTTAGAGCTTTTCACTCTGTTGAACACTTTTTTTTTCAGTTCTCAAATATTTCAACAACAAAATAAAGGTTATGCTATTTACTAATCTGCAGGTAGGTCTAAACCGGTTTAGTTTTCTTCTACTTCTGTGTAACACAAATGGAGAAGGTGAGAAGAATGTTAAGGACAGTGCATTAGTCACCTTTCAGCATTACATTTGCTGTCATAAAATTAAAGTGAATGGTTACTGTGAATGTTAATCACTAATATTCTTCTAAACTTCTCATTTTTGTTCCACAGAATAAAACAAGTCATACAGTTTTAACATCACACAAGGGAGAGTAGCTAAATGATGACTGAATTAAGATTATTCATTGTAAAATGAACAACTCCTTTAATGAAATGAACACATTGTGATGTATCCAGTGTTATTGTGAAATTGTGTCACAGTTGACTTTCTTATTACAAAACAATCATGGCTAATACTTCGGTATGTGCAATATTTCGTTTAAATAAACTACTATACCCATAAATCTCAGTATTTTTGCATAATTGCCTAATCTCTCCTCACTAGCACTTTCTGTGACGTGAAGGGGGGGCGTGCGACTTTTCAGCAAATTATCAACGCATCGAACGCTGATTGGTCTACACACTCCACGTGACCCACACCGCCCAATCATCGCATACCCCGATGAATGCATTTCCATCCTTCTAAAGGTGAATTCTGAAAAATGATGACGTGAAACGATGAAGTCTTGCTGTGTTGTCACCATCTGTTTGCACGGGAACAAAGTGCTTGAAAGCAAACATCATGAAATAAACAGACGTGTCAAGTGTCGTGCGCGCAAAACCGCAAGGCTACACTGCGTAAAGGCTCCAGAGCGGAAGATATCCTGATAACGTTTACGAAATTACAACAGGGGTGAGGAATAAGGTTATAATTTCCTCCCTAAGGAGTTATTGTCAACTTTCTGTCCGATTCGTAAAGACTCTTGCGCAATTCTGAACAGTAAGTGACTCGTTCTTAGCCCCACTCATCATTTTAAATAACAACAATGATTGACACTTTCAGAAGTTGTGTTGTGTTTCTGTAGTTTGCATGCTGACTTTCATTTGTGGCGTTTTTGTTGTATGACTTGTTACAGTCAGTGCGTGTAAATGTCAGTCAAGTAAATGTGATTTTCACGTGTTTTTTGTGTCTGACAGTAAGTGCGCAATAGTGGTGAGTGAGGATGAACGTGGGCACGGCGCACAGCGAAGTGAACCCGAACACACGCGTGATGAACAGCAGGGGGATTTGGCTCTCCTATGTGTTGGGCATCGGTCTGCTACACATCATATTGCTCAGCATACCCTTCGTCAGTGTGCCTGTGGTCTGGACACTCACCAACCTCATTCACAACATGGTAAGAGCTGCTAAATGTCGAGTTAAAGCAACATGTTACGTAGACTGCTATCGATGTTTGGGTCACTGTTTTTTTTGCTAAATGGTGGTCAAAATAGTTTCACAATTGTTTGTCATATAAAAAAGTAATAAAAGTGTATCCCAATAGCATACAGACACATACAGACACACAAAATAAAAAAATCTAATTAACAAAAAGAATATTTTTAAAGGGACAGTTTCCAAAAAATGAAAATTCTCTCTTTATTTACTCACTGTTCACTTCTTTTCGACTTTATTCTGTTGAATACAAAGGAAGATGTTTTAAAGAAAGCTGAAAGCCACTGATTTCTGTAGTAATTACTTTTACTACTATGGAGATCGATGGTTATTGTTTGTATTATCTTTCTTTGAAATATCTTGTGTGTGTGTGTGTGTGTGTGTGTGTGTGTGTGTGTGTGATTTGGTTTGGAAACACTTGAGGATGAGTAAATTTTCAATTTGAGATGAACTATCCCTTTAATTTATCGAGCTTCAAGCCAACCAGCATGTATGAAACTTAGTTCTTTAGCAGAACATTAATAATATTTTTTTAGTTGAAGCCATGGTTTTTAATGATCTGTAAAATGCTAGTAAATAGCTACTGGCACTAGTAGAGAGTCAAACGTATACAGAGGAAGCTAAATTGTTGCGATTCTTATAAGGTTTTAAAGGGATAGTTCACCCCAAAACTGAATTTACTCAAGCTCCACTTATCCCAGAGTTTATTTTTTTCTGTTGAACACAAAATAAGTTATTTTGAAGAATGCTGGAAATCTGTAACCATTGACTTTCATAGGATTTGTTTTTCTACTATGGAAGTCGATGGTTACAGGTTTCTAACATTTTTCAAAATAACTTATTTTATTTTATTATAAATGTATATTATTTTGTGTTCAAAAGAAAAGGGAAACTCCAGAAGGGTTTGGAACAATTTGAGGGCGAGTAAGGGTTGAGTAAATTTTCATTTTTGGGTGACCTGTCCCTTTAAGAAGCAAAATGATAATCAGTGTGTGCGAGAAATTTAATAATATTTACAACATTACCTTTAACCCATGGCCTCAGTGTTTAGTCCTGAACAGCACAAGCGTCCTGTCATGTAATGACATAGCAAAATGTTTTTATATATAAAAACATTATGCACACAACTGCACACACAAATGCAATATTAATTTGCTAGTTTGCATCATTCAGTACCGTTCAAATATTCGGTCACTTGTGAATTGGTGCAAAAGTCATCATTGTAAAAAAAGTCATTATGCAACAAGTTTGCAAGCAGACCTAGTTTCTAAAATAATATCACTGTATGTGCTTCTGTCTTGTCATTTTGACAATTTTTTCTCCCATGTATTGCTGTGGTTATCACCATCAGTCACAGCAGTTCCTTCCTGCATTACTTTGAGCATGTCACTCTTAAAAACTTGCAGTGTGTACAGTACATGGCACATGTTCCTCTTAGCAGAACTCAGAACACACATCTTATTCTAACTCAAATATATTGTATACACTATAAAAATTAGGAAATGTTCTCTCTTGAATATCACGTAAAAGCTGTCGCTCACTTCAGTATGTTGCAGTCAGTTTCTTTATAATAAGTGAAACTCAATAGCTGTTTCCATCCAAAAATGCGAATAAACTTTATACGTAAAACTGGATAATCGCATTAAAGACGTGCGAATAAAGCAGCCATCCAAGGAATCAAAGCGAACAAAATAGTCACTTCCTGATTAACTGGTGCCAAATATCAACAGTAAAAACTGAATTTGCTGTGGAAGGAGAAGCTGCATCAATCTTTTCTTTATCTAATAAATGACTTGCGCCTCAGAAGGCAATCCTGACATGCAGTGAACGCGCGGTGGCGTTTGAAAGCGTCAGACACGGAGCACAGATGCTCTTGATTCTGGAGGTCATTAATAATATAGTTACACTAATACTTAAACGGTAAGGTGTTTTAGAATGACCAAAACAACAGTTCAGATGGTTTACAGTGTGCTCAGCCTGCTGATTTGTCAATTTACGCACATTTTCATCATCACACGATCTCTTATAACAAAATCACATGACCTTTTTTATTGCGCATACTGAAATTTGTGCGCTAAAAGGGTTTCCATCATAGTGTATGCGCATCTTTTCTTATCGAATAAAAAGTTTATCCTACTCAGTTATGTGCATACGCTTTTTGTGTGCATTTTCAAAGTTTATGCGCATCATGGCGTTTCCATCAACCGTTTTTTTATGCGCATATCCAAAATACGCATAAAAATAGGTGAATGGAAACATCACTATTAATAGCTTAATAAATCTCTTATATACACTATCGATCAAAAGTTTGGGGTCAGTATGATTTTTAAATGTTTTAAATAAGCTTCTCCTGCTCACCAAGGATGCATTTATTTAATCAATAATACAGTACAAATGGTAAAATTGTGAAATGTTATTGCACTATAAAATGAGTGTTTAAAAGTAGTTTATCATTTAATTAAATTTTTTAATTCATTAATTCATTCATTAATTCATTTAACTTCATTACTCCAGTCTTCAGAGTCACATGATCCTTCAGAAATCACTCTAATGTTAGTTATTATTATTATACTGTAACTGTTAATATTATTATTATTATTATTATTATTAATGGTAATAGTAATAAAAGCAATAATGCCTGGAGTAATAATTTCATTTGAAACTACAGTACATACAATAAGAAAGCAGTTATTTAACATTTTATTAAATATTAAGGAATTTAACTTTTTTTTATATTTAATTAATGCCGCCTTGATGAACAGAATAATCTATTTTTTTTGTAATAATGTTTCAAAAGACATAAAAAAGAAAAAAAAACTGACCCCAAACTTTTGACCGGTAGTGAACATACTTTGTTGGTAAAATGAGAGCATTTGTGATGCACAAAGCTCAACAGTGAACAAAAACTTCTTTTTAGCCCTTGCATTTCAGAGATTGGCAGAAATGTCTGTGGTAGACATGTCAAAAAAACATGTTGTAAATAGAAACCGTTGACACTTTTCAGTGTGAAAGCAGAAATACACACCAGAACATTTGCCAAATCTCACCAATATTCTATTATTACAGCTTCAACTGGGGGTGCTTAGCTCCTTCTAGCACTTCTGTAAGACAGAGTCCGTTTGCTAGAAAGCAGATTGTCTGTGTTGGCATCTGTCTACTCTATAAAACTGTAATGTTTTAATAATCGGTTCAATTCTGTAACAATAGGCATGTTCGGATTATTTTCTTTTCACCTAAGAAATTTATGTAAAGTGACAGAGGACAAAGCTAAACGATAAAATTAGTGTTATTATATGTTGACGTGGATGTTAATGTAGTTGTTATTTTAGTTATGAGCAATTCCATGCAGATGTCAACCTTGCCAAGAAAAACAATTGCGTATTCGCCAAAATAGCAAAACGGTTTCTTCGTTTTTGTGTAGGCTTGTATTTTACAGTGCTTTAAAAAGACTCAAAAATGATTCTGTCAATGTTTTCAAACAATTATATTTGATTTACAAATGTCACACAAGTGGCAATTTCACACCAGTCACACCCATAACAAAGCTTTTTCCTTATTAATGCAAAAATGTAAAATCAAATCAAATCAATCATTTTTGTTCTATAGACAGCCAACACTTACCCTTTTGATTAGCATTGCTTCTTTCAGGTTGTACAGTTTAATTCACAGAATTTCTACAGAGTATGTTGTGTACTGTAAACTCACAGACTTTTTTTTTGTCACATCCATAACACATGTTTATTTTCCCCATTTAAAATATAAAAAAATGTTTACAGATTGATATTTTTCTGCTTCCACAACTCTGTGGTTAGCTGTTTTGGAAAATATAAACAAATGTTTTATTATAATCTTAGCATATACTATCTATATGTATTTATGTTTTGAGATTTTACTCTAAATGTCACATCATAACGCTGGAATTGCTCATATGTATCCTTATAAATACTGTTCTTGGTGTGAACAGGCCTTAATTAAAGTAGTAACATTGTTATTTCCTGCTTTCAGAGACTTGTAGCAGACTTGCGATCCATTTTCTTGTCAGTATCTGCCAATGGAGAACCAATGAGTTGGTTTCAACGTTTAAATATACACAGTTTCAGTTTCTTAAGATACCAAGGCTTAAAATAATTCGTCCCCAGCCACAGGGTCTCTGAAACAGCAACATTTTTTGCTGAATTTTGGCCCATTCAGTTGCTGACTCCAGCTTCTGTAATTTCAGCCAGTGGTGGACTTACAGAGCCATCCTGTATCGCCTTTCTTAGCCGTCCTGCTCCAAAAACAGATCAGCTCATGCTGTTGTCCTAAGAGTTTCACAACATCTACTGATAGAGCTTTGAAGAATTGTACCAAAGGTCATGATGTTCTGTGATTTATCTTTCTGCCATAGTGCATGTATATCTTCCTCCACACGGTTAAAGGAACGCCGTTTGAGACTCCGGACCAAGGCAAGGCCCGGCTTCTGACACACTGGGAACAGATGGACTATGGTGTCCAGTTCACTGCCTCCCGAAAGTTTCTCACCATCACCCCTATTATACTGTAAGAGTGTTTTACTTTACTTTTGTGCCGTTCAGAGCTTCATTCTGTCCTTCATGCTGATTTGTCGCTATTGCGTGTATTCTGCACACGCACTGGGAAGGCTTTCACTGCTTGCTCTGCATGGCCATGAGCAAGAGGCACTGATGCTGACTTCCTGTGGTGTCTGCTGGCAAGGAGAGCCAGATTTAGTAACAGCCAGTCAGTTAGTTAGTCAGTCAGTCAGGTCATTTGCTGTACTCTTTTCTTCCCTTGCGTGTCATCTCCTCTCCTATTGTGAGGTTATTTCTGGCGACCACAGTGAGGAATGAGGAGGTTTGTCTCTGTCTTTACTATGGCTACACGACACTGAGAAAATATGCAATATTGCTGTAGAGTATTGGGATGCAATATTTCTTACATTACAAAATTTCCCTAGAGTAAAGCAATTTTTATATTCTAAAATGACAGAAAACGACATACAACACCATGGATTTTGGGCATCCGGAGATCGAGTCTCAGCTTGCTGGCCTTCCCCAATCCCATCCTTTCCCATCCTTGTCTCTCCATCTCCACTTTTGGTCTATACAATGTCCTATAATAAACAAAAATGTGGTTCATCATCAATAAAATGTGGTTGCTTTATTGGCTTTTGTTTTGCAAAATAAATATAATAGATATCGATTACAAATAATATTTATTTTCATCTTGGTTTTCATGCAAGCGCATCCAGAATTTTGAGTTTCAGCCAAGAATATTAATTTCAGTGCAAAAAAGTAATTTATTGCACCTCTCTGTCATGAATATTACCTATACTTTTATCGTGATAATGATCAATTTTAGATATATTGTGCAGCCCTAGTCTTTACTGATTCCATGAAGCCCTCTCAAACCTTGAACATGTAATTTGATCATTTCTAGAAGTAGTTACCTACTGCTATTGTAATAAGTCAGGTAGAAAAGATGCTAACAGCGTATCTGATGCATTTCAGGGTGACAGAGGATATTAACAGAAAAAGTGTAGGGTGAGACCTACTCAAAACTGTAACTTTCAAGAACTGTTAATCTTGGAAAGTTTACGTTGATCTTAGTTGGTCTAGCAAGACTGTTAGTATTTATTGCGTATTGAAGTATTTATTCATCGTTTTATTTTCAGTTTTCATTTTAGTTCCAGCAGTCGTAACATAATTTTTTTTTTCATATTTCAATATTAGCCTTATTTTTTTATTTGTAGTTCAATTCAGAGTTGATTATTGAGGCAACAGTATGCTTTATCTATTTTTTTTTTCTAATTCTTAAGAATAATTGTAGTTAACAAACTTTAATGTAGACATTAAAGCTTAAACTTGGTTTAATGGATTATCTAATAGCCTGCACAGCCTAAATGTTTTTTTTTATTTATATATATACTCACCGGCCATTTTATTAGGTACACCTGTCCCACTGCTCGTAACGCAAATTTCGAATCAGCCAATCACATGGCAGCAACTCAGTGCATTTAGGCATGTAGACATGGTCAAGACGATCTGCTGCAGTTGAAACCAAAGCATCAGAATGGGGGAAGAACGGTGATATAAGTGACTTTGAATGTGGTATGGTTGTTGGTGCCAGATGGGCTGGTCTGAGTATTTCATAAACTGCTGCTCTACTGAGATTTTCACGCACAACCATCTCTAGAGTTTACAGAGCGGCAATTCTGTGGGCGCAAATGCCTTGTTGATGCCAAAGGTCAGAGGAGAATGGCCAGACTGGTTCTAGCTGATAGAAAGGCAACAGTAACTCGTAACAAATAACCACTCGTTACAACCGAGGTAACCAAGAGCATGTCTGAACGCACAACATTTCGAACCTTGAGGTGGATAGGCTACAGCAGCAGAAGACCACACCGGGTGCCACTCCTATCAGCTAAGAACAGGCAACTGAGGCTACAATTCGCACAGGCTCACCAAAATTGGACAATAGAACATTAGAAATATGTTGTCTGGTCTGATAAGTCTTAATTTCTGGTGCAACATTCGCATGGTCAGAATTTGGTGTCAACAACATGAAAGCATGGATCCATCCTGCCTCGTCTCGATGGTTCAGGCTGGTGTTGGTGGTGTAATGGTGTGGGGGATATTTTCTTGGCACACTTTGGGCCCATTAGTACCAACCGAGCATCGTGTCAACGCTAAAGCCTACCTGAGTATTGTTGCTGGCCATGTCCATCCCTTTATGACCACGGTGTACCCATCTTCTGATAGCTACTTCCAGCAGGAAAACACGTCATAAAGCTTGAATCATCTCAGGCTGTTTTTTGAACATGACAATGAGTTGTACTGAAATGGCCTCCACAGACACCAGAGGTCAATCCAATAGAGCACCTTTGGGAGGTGGTGGAATGGATTATTCGCATCATGGATGTGCAGCTGACAAATCTGCAGCCACTGCCTGATGCTATCATGTAAATATGGATATTTCCAGTACCTTGTTGAATCTACTGTATGCCACGAAGGATTAAGGCAGTTCTGAAGGCAAAAGGCGGCATCTAGTAAGATGTACCTAATAAAGTGGCTGATGTGTGTATATATTACTTGTATTATTGCATTATATTACTAATCGTACGCACAAATTAAAGTTTGTATTTACATAATATATGTGTGTACTGTACTGCAAATGCACACACGTCTATATATTTTTAAAAATGTCTACATATTGTATGTTAATATTTGTATATAATTTTGTTGTACGTATATACATACAAAGATTATTGTTCACGTTACTATAAACATTTAAGGAAGTACAAGGAAGAAACAAGAAGAAGCCACATCCTGTGTTATTAGATGCTGTTTGGTGCTGTGCTTGCTTGAGCAGTTTTTGTAGCCTCTGCTTCTGTGCATCTCATGTTGCTATCTGACGTCTGACTTGGTCCTGTCCTTGTTTTTCTCCTCTGCAGGTATTTCCTGACCAGTTTCTATACAAAGTATGACAGGGTCCACTTCGTCATCAACACCATTTCCCTGCTCACTGTGCTTATCCCCAAACTTCCTCAGTTCCACGGGGTCCGTCTTTTCGGGATTAATAAGTACTGATGAGGCTTTGGTCTTCAACACGAGAAGATGTGTTGACACGCAGGGCACATCGTGACTGTGGGAATAAAAAAAGGAGCTTTGTGGCATGCTCTGCTGCTTTGCGGTCGAATCGGCTGAATAATCTGCAATGGTATCAGTGTTTTTTGTTTGTATAACATTCAATAGAGAGAAGCACTTTTGTTGAACCACCAGCAGAATGCAGGAGATTTTAGGACTGCGTTGAACCAGTGTTGTGTCATTTGGACCTGAGTGTTTGCTTTCAGTCACTTTGGCAGAAATGCTGCATTGGTGCAATGATTCAGATGGGTTAGAATCATCCAGGCTGGTTCATCATGTCGTCTTAACTGTTTTGGATGCCTGAGTCAGCACGTCTCTGCAGTACGTTTGGCACTGGGGGTTTAGGAAGAGAAGAAAGCTACTGCGTTTCTAAAGAAAGTGTACAATGCTGTTTTTAGCCCAGGTGCAAAAGACTGGCCTCAGTCCCATAGTTGAACAATGTCACCCGGTGCTTTTGCAAACTTTTGCAGGGGCCTTGTTTTAAAACTATTTTTACATTCACAACAGAGCTAGTTGAAATTTATATATAGTTAAAAATATTTTAAAGAGATATATGCAAATGCCAATTGCAGTGTTCTAGGGTCAGATTTAGAGCACCGACCCTTTAAAGCGCAGATGGGAATTTAAAGTTATGTGGGTGATTTATAGACAGTGCAAACATTAAATAACACAGCATTTAATGATGCTTTGAAATAAATGTTTGGATAATGTCATCTTCTGGCATTCCACATTAATGAACATGAGTGGAGGAAATTTTGCCTTCTACTGTGTTTCGTTCTGTTTTCTGCATTCATCCTTCTCTAGCAATTGTCACAGTCATGTCAAGCACAAAATGGGTGTGGATAAGCACTTTTGGGTGTTGAATAATAGCACAATTACCAGTAATTTGGCTGTAAATGTTTAGTAAATAATATTGCATGATTAATTTAAATCCTCTCTTGCTCCTACAAATGCATATGGGTCAAAGACAAGGCATCCTATTGTGTTATTCACTAGTATACAGTAGTCAATATAGTGAAAGAAAAGAAAGCTTATTAAATGTCCAAAAAATAAATAGTCTGATCATCATTCATAACAGATATTTATTTATGTCAAAATTATCTTTATTTAACTTGTACGTATTAAAGCTGGAGTGTCAAACTCAGTGTCTGGTGGGCTGCAGCCCTGCACAGTTTAGTTCCAACCCTGGTCCAACACACTTACCTGTAGGTTTAATAAGCTGCATCCCAAATAGCACACTGTACAGTACACTATGCTCTTATCCACTTTGTACTCATGCACTTACACACTCAACAGCATTGTACAGTATATGTATGTAGTGTCGTCCCAAATGGAACCCTTAACTTTTTTTTTTACTAAGCGAAAATTTCCAACGTTTCCCTGATGATGTTTGATGGTTGCCAAATTAGCTAAATAAATGACCGAAGTACCAAATAATACTTGTCATGAGTATAAGTGCATTCACCATTGGGAGGTGCAATAATCATTCTCGCAGGAGTCCAAAATTAATAAAGTAACCCAACATGAGCACCCGAAAGAAGCCTAAAGGACTCAATTAGTTTGATCAGGTCTGTTTAATTAGAGTTGGAACTAAAGCTGTGGTCACACTGGACTTTTCTCCCCATAAACTTCCATTCATACGCACGCAAACGCGTCAGACCGCAAACGCAAGTTCATGCGTCAAGTTTCGCAGTTCACTGCGTTGCAAAATTCAAGCTTGGTGAACTCTGACCTGCGAAATCGCATCACTTGACTGTGTGAGACCAATCGAGGATCAAAACATGACCTCTCTTGACAGAAGTTTAAAATATGGAGCAATCGCTCCCTTTTTAAAATGTCTAATCATATTGTTTAATCCCGCCCCTTTTCGCAGCGCCGTACGACAGAATTTCGGACCCTCAAACTCTACTGTGACCGCAGCTTAAACTGTGCAGAGCTGTGGCCCTCCAGGAATTGAGTTTGACACCTATTTATTAAAGTGTCAGGGATGTCCAAACTCAATCCTGGTGGGTCAGTGTCCTGCAGATTTTAGCTTCAACTTGCCTTGACATACCTGCAAGGATGTTTCTAGAAAGCCTAGTGAGAGCATGATCAGCTAGCCCATGTTTTTGATAGAGGTTGGAACTAAACTTTGCAGGACACCAGCCCTCCAGGACCAAGTTTGGGCACCCCTGGTCTAAAAGAATAATCAACATAATTAAAACCCAATCACTGCACAGCGATCTTTGAAATGAAATTTTAATTGGTGTTTTCTGTATATCATAATTAAAATTCATGATGGTAATTTGTTGCTCAGAAAAAGCAAATAAAAAGCAAACGATACATTCTAAAACGAAACAGCTTTCTTACACTTTTTTTTTTTTTTTTTTTTTTTGCACTGAACCCTTTTTAGGACACTCATTATAATACACATGGGAAAAACCCTGGAGTGTTACTGGGGGTTATTACAAGACTTTTGAAATGTTATGTCATATATGGTTCTTCCTCTGATAAAGAGTTAATATGCTTTTTTTTTTTTTCCATCTTTGATCCATATGCGAACACCAGATAAAAAAAGACGACTGTCCATGTATTTTTTTGCTATATATATATATATTTTTTTTTTTTTCTCCACTGATGTCTTTAATGAATCCTGACTGTTTTTGAGATGGCAACACTGCAGTAACATAATTAGTTCATTGAGTGCATGGGAATTAAGAATGTATAGGTCTAGCTTCAGAAGGTACAGAAAATTCCCCAAGAGAGAAACTGCAGTGCAAATGACCTTTGGACCGTAATCTATTCATTGCACTCTGGTGTGCAGCTCCTGCATCAAATGAGAATGAGGAGAGCTTAAATGTTAAAGCAGTTACCTAAAGTACAGAATATTTCTGTGTAGCATTAACAAAATGTGAGCAAGATGTGTACATGCTTCTATTTTTGTTTTTACCATGTCAACACTATGCTGCCTAATGAAGGCAAAACCCTGCTTTTGATAGCTTTTTAGTAACAATGTATAGGGATAGTTCACCCAAAAATGAAAACTCTAATTAATCGCATCTGACTTGTTCCGGACCAATTTTGTTTTTTGTTTTTTTGTTGTTGAATATACACAAATAAATATATGAATTATACTATAGTAATTATACTATAGTAGGTATATAGTATTTTCCTACTATGGACGTCAGTGGTTACCGGTTTCACACATTCTTTGAATAACTTCTTTTCAAGAGTTCACGCTTAGCTGATGATTAATTGTAAAGCTTGTTTGGCATGCTGTCCCGGTAAAGAGCCCTGAGCTCATAAGATCCTTGAGCCCAGGGCTCCCTCCCATTTGCAAGGCGAGAGGGGAGTTTGAGCTCAGGTTGATCTCGAGAACTCCCCTGCTGTAGTAGCTAATGAACAGATAATGATTGCTCTTTAGAGATAACTACTTACTAGGTGCATGTCTATGGTGCCAATTTGGATTAGTCAATTAACTTAGGTTGCATGGTTTTTGACGGTGGGAGGAAATCGAGGAACCTGGGGGAGACCCACGTGAGCACGGGGAGAACGTGTAAACTCTGCACAAAAACGTCTACTGGCTTGGTAAGGGCTAGAACCAGTGATGTTCTTACTATGAGGCAACAGTGCTAACCACTGGGCCACTGTGCCACCCATCTAGGAAAGGAGGAGGAGTAGGGGTGGAGGGGGGGATTCTTCAAAATGATCAAGCATGTGATCCTCTTGAAATTAGTTTGAATAAACTTCACTTGTGCTTAACAAAAAAAAAATCAAATTTTTTTAGAACAATTTGGGGTGAGTAAATGAAATTTTGGGGGGCACGGTGGCGCAGTGTGTAGCGCTGTTGCCTTACAGCAAGAAGTTCGCTGGTTCGAGCTTCGGCTGTGTCAGTTGGCATTTCTGTGTGGAGTTCGCATGTTCTCCCCATTCATGTGGGTTTCCTCCAGGTGCTCCAGTTTCCCCCACAAGTCCAAAGAAATGCGCTATAGGCACTATAATTGTCTGTAGTGTATGTTTGTATGCCCTGGTCCTCCAGGTTGGGGGTTAAGTGTTGGGCTAACGACAATTTAAAAAGTGAGTTGTTAGGAAACACCTACATGGTGCGGCTAAATATAATGTATAATATATATAAATATAATATATGTAAATATAAATAACTTCGATATAAATGACCCTTGGAGTAAGTAAATGGTGAACTATCTCTTTAACCAAAACTGTCTGTCAAATACATATCATGGTCTTAAAAAGGCCAATTTCAAATTTGACTAATGTGTAGTTATTGTGTTTTGTGTTTGAGCATATGCATCTTGCATGATGGCACTATAATAAGCAAAATTTCCAGCATCCTTTAATAATTTCTTTTTTGTAACGAAAAGTTCTATATATTGCAATAATGGTCTGTGGCTAACCCTTCAGATGTATTACTAGTACTGAGCAAGACTCTCAAAGGCTGTTTTAAAAGCAGTGTTGCTTAGTCTCATTCGTTATTTCAGTTGTCATGTTTAGTATGAGTTTGTTATACTGGTCTCAGTCATGATCAATGTGATGTTCGTTTTCTAGCTGGCTCTCTTCTGTAATATAGATTACAGTTACAACAATAATGAGCAACACTTTAACTAATCGGATAATCCTGAATCCTATAATTGTTCGCTTTTCTTAATTTATAGGTCAATTTGTACATTTCATGACAGATGTTTGCTTTGTTTACTAATGAAATGATCAGTATTTGCGATACTTACTATTATCACAATGATAGATAATGTATCGTTTGCCTTTAAAGATTATTTATCTTCATTGATTACAGCTTTATTTGTTACTTTATAATTGTTGTGTTGACAAGGTACTTCAATTTGCTTAATGCGATTGCATTCATTTAGGCTTGATCTGTGTTTTATTATTTGCAGATGTTTTGTGTCTCATCTGACAAGGTTCATCAGTTGTATCTAATGGAATGTACACTCAATTTATTTCCGACAGATATTGTGTTATTGATTTTGCACAGCATGCTTTATATAAAACTTTAGGATGATTTATGCTGTTTAAGGCTGCATTTATTGATCAAAGCTACAGTTAAAGTGCTTCAGTATATACATTTTTTAAAGAACAGCCATTATTGCTATTGAATTTTATTTTTTGCTGTTTTTACTTGCCTACAGTAGATGAGCACAAGAGATTTTCAAAAACATAACAAATAAACTTTTAACAAATTGTATGTGCATACCACACTCTAATCCAGGGGTAGGGAACCTATGGCTCGGCAGCCACATGTGGCTCTTTGACCAAAAATATGTGGCTCTCCAGCTGTCTCCCTTCAATAATATTTGACAATTTAAAAAGTTAAAACTGTTATGAATAAATCAGTTTCCTATTAAAAATACAATTACCTTTTTTACTGTATTTTTTTTACAGCAAAATGAATAATAAGATTAAAAGGACATTTCAACTTAAATCGCAGCACCCAATGCCTCTTCAAAAAAATGCATTTGCCAAAAAAATTAGAAATGGCTCTTTGAGAAATGGTTCCCGACCCCTGCTCTAATCTTTATATTTTGAGAAATTGGTTTGTAGGGCGATGCGGTGGCGCAGTAGGTAGTGCTGTTGCCTCATAGCAAGAAGGTCGCTGGTTCGAGCCTCAGCTGGGTTAGTTTGCATGTTCTCCCCGCGTTCGCGTGGGTTTCCTCCAGGTGCTCCTGTTTCCCCCACAGTACAAAGACATGCGCTATAGGTGAATTGGGTAGGGTAAATTGTCCGGAGTGTATGAGTGTGTATGGATGTTTCCCAGTGATGGGTTGCAGCTGGAAAGGCCTCTGCTGTGTAATACATGTGCTGGATAAGTTGGTGGTTCATTCCGCTGTGGCGACCCCGGATTAATAAAGGGACTAAGCCGAAAAGAAATTGAATGAATGAATGAAATTGGTCTGTTTTAGTGTGGTAATCTGAGGTGTTGCATACTATAGTGCATTTGGCCCATCAGCTGATATCAAGGTTTATGATGAGCGATATCAGAGCCTGTATAGTGTAGTGAAGGACAGCGAGTTTCTGGTTCAGCAGAAGTTGTCAGATGCTGCGCTGATCAGCCATCTTTACCCGACAGTTTGTCTTGTTTGTGTTCAGCCAGTGATCGCGATTGACAGCAGCAGTGAAGCAATTCCCGGAGTAATTCACTAGCTGCAGGAAATGATGCGGTGCAAGGTTAAACAGCAGGGATAATCTTATCCTGCGACTGATGAAGCGTGTTCATCAGTTAATGTGCAGTAATGAATGAACGAACGCTACCTGACATTCTACATAGCAGCAGGTGAATGAAAAAAACAAGTGGGAAGAGAACAATTGAAATTCTGTTCATTTTCAGCTCACTTTGTCTAAAGTGTTTTTCTTCTGGTGAACACAAGAACACGTCCTAAAATTATTCAGACTTTTTTTTGTCCATACAATGAAAGTTGGTGCGGTCTGAAATCATATACCTAATACTATTTTGTATCTCGTGTTCAACAGTCTTTAAATGACATTAAATTTGAATAAAATATATAATATTGTGGGTGAACACTTTGTTTAAAGCAGAGATGCCCAAAGTTGCCCCATTGTAACCTTTGATTTGGCCCACCACCCCCTCTGAGAATGATGGGAGAGAGTTAGGGTGAATGCCTCTAACAGTTTCCCATTTGTAATTTGACGTAATGTTTTTGTTTGTTTGTTTTATTACTTTGCTACTAAAAAAACAAACAAACTGAAGTTAAATGTTTCAATTAAATGTAAATGAATCTGAGTTTTAAAACATACTGCCACTCAACAAATAGAGGACTATCCAGAAGACATTGGAGAGCAAATCAAGGCAAAAACTAGTGTAACTCCATTCTGTTATAAATTATAATTTGTTTTGTTTTTACTGTAATAAAATTATTCTAAATTGTAGAAAAAATTATACTTTATTAGTTAAAATAAAGGAATGTTTTCTAGTTATTTTAAATATTATTAAATAAATTAGGAAATTACCATTGGCAACCATATTTAGCTTTGGCCCACTTCATAGGAAAAAGTTTGGGCACCCCTGGTCTAACAGATTAGTACACCAAAAAAAAAAAAAAATGTAATTCCTTAATTAATTTCTCACCCTCAAATCTTCCTCCAATCCTTTGAGATCTTCATTCATTAAAAAAAAAGAAAAAAAAAAGAAGATATTTTAGATGAAACCAGAGAGCTCTCTCATCCTCCGTATATGTACAGCAATGCTTTTGAGACATTCAAAGTGCAGAAAAAGAACTAAAACATTGTCAAAACATTTAATCTGACTCGAAGAACAATTGTTTTGCACCAAAAAAACTGTAAGAACAACTTTGCCTGCCAATGTCTTCTCTTCTCTTGCCAGGTTATTCATTTATTACAGCAGTACAATGCTTGCATGTTGAGCTGCTGAATCTTATAGCAATACACTGTACATCCCATAGTAAACGGGCATTCTAACAACTTGAGGAGGAAGAAAACACATTGGTGAACAAAGTCATTTTTTACTGTTTGTTTTTTTGTGCACAAACCACTGAAGTCACGTAGAATGTTTTGACTGTTTTTGGCCCCCTTTCTGGATTTTAACTGACTTGGGACCATTACTGTTTATGGACGATCAGAAAACTTTTGGGTTTCATGTAAAATAACTTCACTTGTGTACCGAAAATGAATAAAGGTCTCACAGGATTGGAACATTAGAGTATATAATTACCAGAATTTTTACTTTTGGGTGGACTTATCCTTTAACGTTGACCTGTGGCTAGCGTAAATTAGGAAACCAGGAATCTGACATTTTTCTATTTGTATTTCTGGGAAAAAATATCCAATTGTGATTATTAATAATATAATTAATTAATATCATTAATAATAATAATAATAATAATAATAATAATAATAATCTGAATTGAAAGAGGGGCGTCATGGGGGTGCAATGGGTAGCGCGAGAGTCGCCAAGGTCGCTGGTTTGAGCCTCGGCTGGGTCAGTTGGTGTTTCTGTGTGGAGTTTGCATGTTCTCCCTGTGTTCGCGTGGGTTTCCTCCGGGTGCTTCGGTCCCCCCCCCCACAAGTCCAAAGATGTGGTATAGGTGAATTGGGTAAGCTAAATTGTCCGTAGTTTATGTGTGTGAATGGGAGTGTATGGGTGTTTACCTGTGATGGGTTGCAACTGGAAGAGCATCCGCTGTGTAAAACATGTGCTGGATAAGTTGGCGGTTCATACCCCTGTGGCGACCCCAGATTAATAAAGGGACTAAGCTGAAAAGAAAATGAATGAATGAATGAATTGAAAGATAAAAATTTGCAGTTGCAATTCTAATAACTTAGAATCCTGATAAATTTTTAGGATATTGTTCAGCTTATATCTCGCAATTCTGACTTTCGTCCTCAGAATCCTAGTTTTGTATCTCTTAATTTTTCATTTTTATTTGCAATTGCAAATTTATTTCTCAAAAAAAGATTAGCAGTAATTTGTCTGATTTTTGAGACGGCCTACAAACACAACTGAGAGTCAATTCCGAACATTTGAGATACAAACTATCCAGCATCATGTACCTTGATGTCAAAACGACATCAAAAAACACACAAATTTGATTTCATGTCAAATCTGAAATACACACATTGATACCCTTTAGACCCCCAAACCAATGACACAAAAAGTATTATAATATAACAAACGTTATATTGATCTAGCTTCCATTCCAAATTTACCCTGAAAGTTGTTTCCCTACAAGTAAACTACCTTGATGTGTGATGCATCTAAAAACACTGTCCTATAGACCATTTTGAGGGATGTAAACAAAAACAATGGTCCAAACATATTTCCTGTTTTACATTTTTAATCTATATAGCTTTTTAGAATCCAAAAAAGCCACATATTGATAAATAATGTTATGATAGCTGTCTTAACATGAAGTTATGATTGAATTGCTTCTTGTTACAGTTTTAAATCGTTTGATAACAAGCAGGAAATGTTCATGGGCCAATGACATGACCACATTGCAATGATCTATAATTGGTTTCTGTTAGATGTCAATTTTACGTCATTTTGACATCAGAGTAGTCAACTGACAACAAATCGATTCGTATTTTTGACATTATATTGACATCAAGATGCCCGCTGGATCTGAATTGTGTCAAAAAGTCAGAATCGCCATAGACTGCAGCGACCCTATCAAGAAAGCACCATGGGAGTATTTGAGTGTGTAACGGGATCTCTGTGCTTTTTAAACATTGACTGAGAGAGAGTGGCTCAGGATGGGTGAGAGTGAGGCGTCATGTGTCAGTCTCAGTTCTCCATTACTAACTCAAGCCTGTGTAAACTGTCTGTCTTCTGTCAGCGCCACTCTTCCCTCACTTTCCTTTGTCATACACACACACACTTCACTGTGCTTTACCTGCTTGTTTTCTACGACACACCACTGTCTTCTTTTTAGGTTTATATTTGTAGGCCGTTGTTTTGTGTTTGTTGTGTTCTCTGTATGTAATTAGCACAAAGGGCCATTGGGAATAGGACCAAGTCTGACTGTCTGATATATCATAGTCTTTGGGAGGTTGAATGTTGAGTAAACATTAAGGAATCTTGTTTTTATACAGAGAGGAATAATTCATTCTATTGCAGTATTTATAGGCATGCCTGTCTTTCAAAAGTGTGGTTGATAAGATTATTTCTCTCTCAAGTCTATTTTCATAAGTCTCACGCTCACAAAGACTGCATTATTTAATCAGATTTACTAAAAAAAATTGTGTTAAATGTTGTTATTATTAAAATAATTATATATATATTCAAATGTAATTTATTCCTAGGATGAAAAAGAAGACGTTTCAACAAAATTACTCCAGTTTTAAGTGTTGCATGATCATTCAGAAACATTCGATTTTGACATTGTCAATGCTAAAAGCAGTTTAGTATTTTATTCTTGGGAAAAAGCAGCATTTAAATATTTTTGTAATGATGTAAAAGTCTTTTCTGATCAACTTAATGCCTCCTTGAATACAGTTTATTTTAAAAATAAAATAAATCTGGTGGTGTGGCAGTGGATGTTCTGTTTAACTATGTTAACATTATGTGTGATTACATTAGTGATGGTCTTTTAAACTGATGGTTTGATTTAAATGTGGGCTGGAATGCTTCTATCCATCTGTTTGTGTAATGTCGTTAGAAATAAAAATGAATTTGAAAGGGGAAAAGTCTGACGTCTTTTGTTTTTCTTCTGAAATGTCGAGATTAGTTGGCCACTAGGTGTCAGCGCAGACGCTGTAATAAACTGACAGTTCAGTGCAGATAACATGGCCTTGAATCTAGTGTATTTACTGATAACTATTCAGTGCCTATTGTGGTTGCCTTGGAGACAGAATAATAAAAGCATTGATAAAAAATATGCTCTTCCATGTCCAAAAGGATATTCTATTAAGAATGAGTCCTTGACTGTTGCCCCATTGATAATATAAATATAATTATCTGATTTTATGCTGCATTTGATAACTTTATTTTGAAGGCAACTGTGTCATATTGGTCTTTAAATGTAATGAAATTATGATTGATTATAAACTGATTTTATTTGTAAACATGTGCATTGATTGAACATAAATACAGTTCCGTTTCAGTTCAGTTTCCTTTATTTTGTCATTCAAAACATCACAATAAAATTGTAATGCAGAACGAAATAACGTTGCAACAGACCCAACAAGAACATAAAAAACATCACTATACAAACATTATAAAATCCTAACATGATAGACAAGCTTTATAATTTCATAAAAATATAAAAATATAGTTATATAAGATATAACCTGATTTAAAAAGAAATCTCAGTAGAGAGTAACTTAATACTAAAATACCTATTTCACCATTTGTTATAATAGTTGTAATATTAATAATTTATGCTAGTTTAACTATTTATTGATTTAAATACAATGTTTTTGTTTGTTTGTTTGTTTGTTTATTTGTTATATCCAGAATCTAAATGTTTGATTTTCCTGTGTGATATTTTAAAAAGTATTTGATCCTGAAAAAAATACAACTATACATAAATGCAATGTTTATTTATTTGTGTAAAGCTAAATTACAGATAAATCGTTCAATTTATGTTCCACACAAACATAAAAAAATTGAATGCACAGTATGTCTTTTATATTTAATATTTTATTAACATTCAAGTAGGATTCGATATGCATTTTAAACAGTTCTTTGGTGGAAATATGAACTGCATATATTTTATTTTATTTTTTGTCAACCAGAGTTCTGTGTTTCATTTCTTCCACATAATATAAATAAATATATATAAATATTTACACTACTGGTCAAAAGTTTAGGGTCAGTTGTATTATTTTTTTATTTTAAAGAAAATTATTCTGTTCATCAAGGTGGCACTTATTAAATGTAAAACAATGGTTAAATATTTATTAAAATTTTAAATAACTTATAGTATGTAGTTTCAAATTAAATCATTACTCCAGTCATTATTGCTTTTTATTACTATTACATTAATAATAATATTAATAAGTCATTAATTTTCTTTTCGGCCTAGTCCCACAGATGAATGAACTGCCAACTTATCCAGAATATGTTTTACACAGCGGATGCCCTTCCAGCTGTAACCCATCACTGGGAAATATATTAATAAAGGTCATAATAATTATTAATATTAGAGTGATTACTAAAGGATCATGTGACTTTAAAGACTAGAATAATGAAGCTGAAAATTCATCATTAAAATCACTGGAATAAATGATTAAATTAAAAGATAATCTACTTTTGAACAGTTATTTTATAGTGCAATAACATTTCACAATTTTACCATTTGTACTGTATTTTTGATTAAATAAATGCAGCTTTGATGATCAGGAGAAGCTTATTTTAAAATATTAACAAAATCATACTGACCTCAAACTTTTGACCAGTAGCGTATATAAGACTAAATCATAGATTATTACTCATCATTAATAATTGAAATGGTGTGCCGTTGTGTGTAATGCCAGATCATCTAGATTTTTCATGCTACATTTGTAATAATGTGTACTAATCATAAATACAATTTGCTATTTGATTAATATCATCACAGATATGTTTCTATATGTCAGTGTGCAGTGTGTGTTTCAGACAGCAGAGGGCAGTACATGCCACAATTTGATGCTAATCCAAAGTGGCAGTTGCCACCTAAAAATAGGCTTTGCCAGTGGATAAAAGCTCTTTATTTATTTTATTTTAGCCCAGATATTTACCAGACGAAATAAGTGTTGTTTCAGCGTGTTAAACTGTTGCAGTTCAAACTGATATTCCGTCACTGGTTTTACTATGAAACATTTCGAAGTGCTTTTAAGGGTAGTTCAAGTCTCTGTGATCTTTCATTTGAAAACACACAAAGGCTGCTTTATCTTTCGCCACCCACCGCTTTCATTCTGTCTTGTGTTGTGTCCTCAAATCCTCCATGTCCTTGACTCTCTTTCAGTCTCTCTCTCTCTCTGTCAGGTTGGACTCGTCAGTTCAGTCAGCTGGATGGAAACACGGCTTAAATCTGTGCACTGGGAACACAGGGAACCCCATGGGTTTTAAAATATTCCTCACTTTCCTCCGCAATGCGTTGGCATTTGAAGTTGCTGCTCTTCCTACAGAAACGTGAGCTCACTTTGAAAGGAAGCACATGTTTATATATATTATTATATGGGTCAGGATGTGAAATATAGATGCCATGCGGTGTCTTATAGCTGTTTGTTGATGTGCTTTTTTTCCTGAAACAGAACCTGGGCTAAGAGGATTACATTTACACATTTAAATAACCCCAACAAATGAGGACTGTGTTCCTCAGTGCGTGAGGACACACAGGAGACTCGGACGTCACGGTCATGTCCCACTACCCAAAATACACAACTACTAAAGGGGAGGTTGCACTGTTTATGGATATAAATAGAGCTGCCCCTGATTAGGCGCATTAAACATGACGAATTGTTCCCTTCAGGACCTGGTCTGGAGAGGGGCCTGAAAAGGTAGGAAAGCATATGTGGATGAGAAACACACCATGTGACATTCAAAATCTAAAGTATATGTATTTTAATGCATAAAGTAGTGTTTGTGGCACAAAAAATAAGTACACACTGGATTTCAAAGACTAGTTCATTTGTGTACACAAGCATATTTACTTCTGAAATTATATATATATAATTTTAATATTATTTTCTGATTAAGTCATTTATTCAAGATGCCGTAGAGATAGGCCCACACAGAATCTGTGCCTTTTAGCCCATGACGGAGTCTATTTATTTACTTGTGTAAATTTATATTTAAACAGTTTTTAAAGTAATTTCAGTATAATTATTGACTAATATGAAAGTGTTCATTTGATCCATTTACAAAACAGTTTGTAAAGTAATATTTTCTGTCTTTTGGTAGATATATTATATGAGAGAGTTGCTTTGTTTACCAAATAAGTGGATAGATTTGCATTGTAAACATTAAATAAGTTAAAAAGCTATTTTTTTTCGATATATTAAGTTTTTAGTTTGTGGCGCAGTAGGTAGTGCTGTCATCTCACAGGAAGAAGGTCTCTGGTTCGAACCTTTGCTTGGTCAGTTGGCATTTCTGTGTGGAGTTTGCATGTTCTCTCTGCGTTCGCGTGGTTTTCCTCCGGGTGCTCTGGTTTCCCGCACAGTCCAAAGACATGTGGTACAGGTGAATTGGGTAGGCTAAATTGTCTGTAGTGTATGTGTCTGAATATGTGTGTGTGGATGTTTCCCAGAGATGGGTTGCAGCTAGAATGGCATCCGCTGTGTAAAACATGTGCTGGATTAGTTGGCGGTTCATTCTGCTGTGGCGACCCTGGATTAATAAATGGACTAAGCCGAAAAGAAAATGAATGAATGAATGAAGTTTTTAGTTACGATACTCCCAAAATCATTCTGCATAAATCTGCAGATTTTTTACAAAATTCTTCACAGAAATAGCAAAAAATGTTAGGAGATTCTGTCTGGCCCTACATATAGCACATTCAGGACTTAGAAACATATGTACATTTTTACTATCAGAGGGAACTAAACTTGATTACGATTAGGAGATAGACATTTCAATGTCTGACAGAATTGTAAAGTTCAAGCCGGGCTCATTTTGATTATGTACCCCTATATACATTTCTGAAGCGAGCCAAATATGTCCCAGGAGTTATTTGGCAATTTTGCTTTCGCGAATCTACCAGAGGCTGCTGTGTACACTATTTCAAATTTCTCTTGTGTGCCATTTGCGCCTGCTCTTCTTGCATAAATTCACCAAAGGCCGCTGTCAACTGACAACTGGCTGACTGACCAACCGACTGATCACCCCACCCACCCCCTTCCCTAAACCCAACCAATAGTGTTTTAAAAAGCAATCCACAAAAAGAAAAGCCCCCTGATTTTTACCACGTTTTCAGAGTTTACCACATCCTCACCCTGTTATTTACTTGTTTGTTTTATTTTTTTAGCTTTTGTCTTACCTGCCCCATTTTTCACCCGTTGTCGTGGACAACTCAGCTCTGTGTCTCAAGTTTGTTAACGTAAATGGCAAGCTAACAGGACAAACTGGTGAAAGTGGGAAAGTCATTCATATAGAGGTAAGCGGTCAGCCGGTAAGCGGGAAAAGGAAGGGCATCATAATGCCCCATAGCGTTCATTTTAAAGATGAAATGGAGCCATACGTACCTCTGGCTACATAATTGCGATCTCCAGAAATGTAAGTACAGTAGGTCTACATTTTCAGAATGACCCTATGATGGGTAAATTCTTGGCTAATATAATCATGCGGACTACATCCAAGCAGAAATTTGCATGTTTAAAGAAGTGATTACACCATGTTTTCTAATAATGTTGCCAAAGGATCAGCATATACAGTTGAAGTCAGAATTATTAGCCCCCCTGAATTATTAGCCCCTCTGTTTATTTTTTTCCCTAATTTCTGTTTAACAGAGAGAAGATTTTTTTCAACACATTTCTAAACATAATAGTTTGAGTAACTCATTTCTAATAACTGTTTTATTTTATTTTGCCATGATGACAGTAAATAATATTTGACTAGATATTTTTCAAGACACTTCTATACAGCTTAAAGTGACATTTAAAAGCTTAACTAGGTTAATTAGGGTAACTAAGCAGGTTAGGGCAATTAGGCAAGTTTTAGTATAACGATGGTTTGTTCTGTAGACTATCGAGAAAAAAAAATAGCTTAAAGGGGTTAATAATTTTGACCTTAAAATGGAATTTAAAAAATTAAAAACGGCTTATATTCTAGCCGAAATAAAACAAATAAGACTTTCTCCAGATAACAAAATATTATCAGACCTACTTAGAAATTTTCATTGCTCTGTTAAACATAATTTGGGAAATATTTAAATAAGAAAAAAATTCAAAAGGGGGCTAATAATTCTGACTTCAACTGTATATTGAAAACAACAGAAGGCCTAAGACGAATCCTTGTGGCATTCTGTACTTTTATTGTTGATAACTTACATAATTTTTTTTACATTCAAATGAATAAAATGGTGCTGTTTGGACATGTAGGACTTGTAACTTGATTAATTCGTTTGTAACTAGGCATTGTATACTTTGTTAAAGTATTTTTAATTTACTACTGTCGTTCATTCATTCATTCATTAATTTTTTTTTCGGCTTAGTCCCTTTATTAATCCGGGGTTGCTACAACGGAATGAACTGCCAACTTATCCAGCACATGTTTTACGCAGCGGATGCCCTTCTAGCTGCAACCCATCTCTGGGAAACATCCATACACACTCATTCACACTCATACATTATGGACAACTTAGCCTACCCAATTCACCTGTATTGCATGTCTTTGGACTGTGGGGGAAACCGGCGCACCCGGAGAAAACCCACGCGAACGCAGGGAGAACATGCAAACTCCACACAGAAACGCCAACTGACCCAGCCGAGGCTCGAACCAGCGACCTTCTTGCTGTGAGGCGACAGCACTACCTACTGCGTCACTGCGTCACCAATTCACTACTGTACTTAAGTATATTTTTAAATATTCCTACTTTTACTTTTAGGATAGAAAAAGTTTCCCACTCAGATTTCCCTTGGCTTCAACTTCACAAATTCAGTGTTGACCAACAGAAAGTCATTTGTTTTGAAAGTGTTTTTGTCCCCTGCATTTATACATCGCTCTGCTAATGACACTAGACAATAGACTTCTTTATTTCTTTATAATGTACTACCAAAGCAACAGCAGATAAAAGAAGAATTGTGGCGATAGTGAGATCATATTCATTGTAGGTTCAGCTTCAGATATGGCCACAGACCACTGGCTAAGCAGCTGAGGTTTGATGTACACAAAATAGAAAAGATTTAGGGTGTTTCTTAAGTCTTCTTGTTGTGTTCTGTCATCACTGACAAAAAAAAAACATACAAACCACAAATATGCATTTTTTTCTTTCACATGTTAGTCAGATGGCCTCTGTGTGGTCCTTGGACAATGAAAGCTGCTATATGAGTTCAGACTTGAGGGTCCAGGAGGTCAGTCTGAAGACCTATAGTATGCAACTATATTTACCCTTGTCTTGTGATCATGTGTCAATTTCAGTTAATCTGCATGAGTTGGAGCTTCACATGAGGGCAAAACAAGAATTTGTCACACTGACCAAAAGAAAGCTGCTTGGTTTGAAATCGACTATTTTGGTGAGCTGTAGACAATGGACCTTTATGCCTTGTGGAATTTTGTGAATTTTTGCTAATGTGCCATGTTTATTCTCCTTCCGCTTGTTACATTTGACTTCATATGTCAAAGTTTCTGTGTCCAAATGCTCTGTCAGATGCTGAAAGTAAGCAATAAACTTTATTAATATGCACTCACAGTGTGTGGCAATTTTTAAAAAAATCATGACTGTAATTACTATTTAGATTCAGTTTAATGTGTGTTATGAATAAGTAGTGGTCGTTAATATCTACTGAGCTTAAAATGGGTAGAGGCTTAGACCCAGAAACATTATTTCACACACAATACGTCACAACTTAGCAAACGAATATTGTCACAAAAATACAGTAATATAGACAATAATACAATATTGTCAACCCCCTTTTTCATTGGTTATAATTCCTGAAGTATCCCCCTTTCACATGATGTAATGTAGTGTCCGGTTTGACTCCATGCAGTGTATCCGCACGTATGCCCACACAGAACTACCCATAGAAAATGTATCTAGTGATCTGTATATTTACAGTACTACAGATTCACTTAGATGATGACTACGGCTGTTGTCTGCATTCATGGCAAGACATCTGACATCTCAATCAAACTTACCGATCTGCGATATTTCAGCTTGATATGAGAAAACGGGACTTTAAACAGAGCGCTGAAGTTGTATTGCTTTGCGTTGATGTCTTTACTGCAGCTGAAGTAAGTCAGTATGTACTTGTCAGCATATGTCAAATAAAGATTTCAGACGTTTACACGGGTGCTGCACATTTTTTGAAGTCAAATTTAAGGATTTGAGACCTTTTTGTGTCCTGAAGTGTAGGTAATAAATAAAACTGTGGATGTCCAATGCCAGCGTTTTACAGCGGTTGTTTACAGCCTGTTGTGAACAGCTGATTTACAAAGTCATTCATATTATTCACATTCAGTTCTCTGGCATTTTTATCTATATAAGGGTATTTTACATTTATTAACATAAAACATTTATATCTTTTTATCATTCAAATTAAATAAACTAGAATAACAATATTGTATGTGATTCTTACTTATCAAATGAAATCATGCAGTGCAGAGATGGATCCAGAAGTGTCGTTAGAAAGTGAAATTAATGTATTTACGCTGTTCTTACAATTGCAAAAATAACACTAGGATGACAACATTTTAATTCAGTATTCATTTCATTTATTCATTTTCTTTTTGGTTTGATTCAGTATTAGATTCTGAAATTATTTGTAACAAATTAAATAAAAAGGAGTACAGATATCAAATTAACACCAACCAGTAGGCTGTAGCAGGACACCTTTTATAATCATCAATGATGTAGCCCTCATGGATTGTGCATTCACACAAACTACATTTCCCATTATGCCCTGTACTCACACGCCAGTTTCAGCTCACCTCTTGATTACACACAAACACAGCTGAAGCTTGTCATGACTCATTACTTGGACTACATTTACAAATCACACTCACACACACTCATCCATTGCTAAGTCTTGTTTCCATAGTGAGCATTATAAAACTTTTTCCTGTGTTGTCTTGCCGTGTTTCTGACCCCTTGTTTGTTTACTGTTGTTTTGCTGCATACCTTTTTCTCTTCACCTGTGTCTATGATTACGTTCATGGGTACCCTTTATGCTTTTGTTTGCTTCTGTATTAACCTTGCCTGCCTGAATACTTTTAAATAAATCTGCTCTTGGGTCCACACCTCTGTTGTCACAACCCAATTGTTACCTCACTGTGTTAATTCATTCAAACAAGATTCATTCATTCATTCATTCATTCATTCATTCATTCATTCATTCATTTTCTTTTCGGCTTAGTCCCTTTATTAATCTGGGGTCGCCACAGCGGAATGAACTGCCAACTTATCCAGCACATGTTTTACACAGCGGATGGCCTTCCAGCTGCAACCCATCACTGGGACATATCCATACACACTCATTCACACACACACACCACGGACAATTTAGCTTACCCAATTCACCTGTACCGCATACATGTCTTTGGACAACCGGAGCACCCGGAGATAACTCATGCTAACAAGAGGAGAACATACAAACTCCACACAGAACCAGTGACCTTCTTGCTGTGAGGCGACAGTGCTTCCCACTGCGCCACCGCATCGCCTCAAACAAGATTCATTCAAGAGAAAAAAGAACAAAGCATATGAGAATGGATCATTAATTAATAAAACTGATCGTATTCATAGACGACACTTACCAGGTAACATGAGAAGATTTAATAAAGACTTTTATTCATGCTGGAACATTTATTTAATAGATTATATGCAATTATATGCATAGCATTAAGTATAAATAAATTATTGACAATTACCTACTCTTATATTCTTAATAACTTGAGGAAACGTTCAAATTCAGTATTGAAAGAACATTTGGATACAAAACCAATATTTTAATAGTCTTAAATCACAATGTGCAATGCTAACTTTTTCAGTTTGTTGTAAATTTGTTGTGAAGTATCCCATTCAAAGTTAACCGAACTATGAATACATTGCATTGCAGAAAAGGCAGAAGTTAAGTGATGTCATTGTGAAAAGGGTCTGTTTTCCTTTTAATGGTTTAACTAATAATCTTATTGTCAAATGCCCACATGTTTTAGAACGTAAGTTTTTAGTTAAACTTTTCTGTTTTTTTTTGTGTCAAAATTTATCATTCTGAAAACGTAGCCCTATATACATTTCTGAAGATTGTGAATTATGTAGCCTTAAGTACGTATGGCTGCATTTCATTTTTAAAAACATGAACGCAATGGAGCAGTATGATGCCGTTCATTTTCGCTCTTACCAGCTGACGGCTTTCCGGCTATTACCAGTGTGTCCAGTTAGCTCACCATGTACATCAGTGGACGTAGACTGCAAGAGAGGAGATGACCACGACAACGGGGTTTGAGTCCTGTGAATAAGGGTTCCAGAAAGCGGGTAAGACAAAACCAGAAACCAAAAAATAAAATAAACAAGTAAATAACCAGGTGAGAATGTGGTAAATATCAAATGAGGGCTTTTCTTTATTTAAATTGCTTTTTAAATTTGTCGGTTGAGTTTAGGGAAGTCGGTAAGTGGGTCAATCTGTGCTTTTTAAAATACTATTGGTTGAGTTTAGGGAAGGGGGAGGGTGCATCTGTCGATCAGTCAGTCAGTCATTCAGTCAGTCAGTTGACAGCGGCCTCTGGTGGATTTACGAGAGAACAGCAGTCGCAAATGGCACTCGCGAGAGAAATTTGAGATCTTAAAAAGCGTACACAGCGACCTCTGGTGGATTTGTGAAAACAAAAACTCCAAAAAAAGTAGCTCCTGAACATATTCGACGTTCCAGAAATGTATATAGAGGTATGTTTTTGGAGTGAGCCTGGATTGGATTTTTTTAGTATTACACAATTTGCTGAATTTTCTTTATGATATAAATGCTAATTACTACATTGCAAAATGTTAGTAATAATAAAGTGTAAAAACTGTGAAACTTTAAAAGGACTTATTTATATATAATCATAAAAGTATTACATAATTAAAATTTTCCTTTGAAAGTTATTTATATATATATATATATATTTTATTGTTTCCCTGTTTTACTATTGTACACATTGTCATCCAATTTCATGTTTATTGTTATGATTACTGGCAGCTAGCCCTCTGCAACTCTCACATGATTACCCACTGAAGCTAAGCAGGGTTGTGCCCAGTCAGTACCTGGATTTGAGACCACATGGGAAAGTTAGGTTACTGCTGGAAGTGGTGTTAGTGAGGCCAACAGGGGGTGCTCAACCTGCGGTCTGTGTGGGTCCTAACGCCCCAGTATAATGAAGGGGACTTACTGCTGACTTACTATACTGCTCAGTGAGCAGAGTCCTTTGGGTGAGACGTTAAACGGAGGTCCCGACTCTCCATGGTCATTAAAAATCCCAGGATGTCCTTCAAAAAAGTAGGGGTTTAACCCCGGCATCCTGGCCAAATTTGCCCACTGGCCTCTGTCCATCATGGCCTCCTAACCATCCCCATATCATAATTGGCTTCATCACTCTTTCTCCTCCCCACCAATCAGCTGGTGTGTGGTGTGAGTGTGTAAAGTGCTTTCAGTGTCTAGAAAAGCGATATATGTAAGGAATTATTATTATTATTATTTAAACAATCAATAAAAAGTATGTTTTACATATAGGGATTCTTAGAATGCTTCATTAAAACACACTATACAATGAACCATCTGGCTGTGAGAAAAATCATAACCTTACAAGCCTTTATTTGAAGCAAAGAATGTTTGGAAATCAAAGTTATAATATCTTAAACGGAATGTCTCTCATGGGAAAAACAAACAGCACTCTGTATTCCGACTAAACATAAACATAAACTGTAACCTATTACATCTACTGAAAAACATGTGGACACAATGCAGAGTGAGTCTCTTTCATTACATTACATAAACAAGTTGTCTAGTATGATTCTGTTAGTTCTAGTTCTGTCTCAACAAGCTGCTGTCATGCTATAGTTAATAACCAAACCGGGTGTGAACAAATTCTTATTTATCATTGTGAAACCAGACAGGCAACTGTAGAGTGAACAAACCATAAATCTTCCAGTGTACATGATATATACAGTATATATATAGCCTGTAAACTAATTTGCACAGCTACCTTTGTACAACATTTTATTGCTTTCATACTTGTATGCGTTTAACAGCTTGTTTCCCTCTATTACTTGTCCTCGTAACTTCTTCTAATGCGTGTAAGCACACCTGTTTTCACACAAATTATGCCTTCATTCCCAACTCTGAACTGACCACATTTGACCTCAGGCTAGCCACAGTTAAAGCTGACGGGTAAAGAAAAAACCACAAAGATGAATTTGTTTAATATCTAAGGGATACCATTAATCAGTCGTTGTCACGGGTACAAACACTGATGTTTAATTTTAATAACTTTATATTACCAGACATAAATCATGTCACGTATGAACAGCCATCCTCTATTTAATTGGGTTGGAGCCAAGATTTACTTTTTTACAGGAACTAATGCAGGATTACAGATTATGTCCCTGTGAAAATGAGTCAATTATTAGAGCTCCCATTAAGTACACATTAGGAACAAATTAGCATCCCGAGCGCAAGGGATTAGCATCTCAAATGGTTTATCATACGACTCCAATGCTTAATCAGACACTTATCAGCGTGCTTCGAATCACTTTGTCATAAATAATGGCATTGCCCATTAGAGCAGATAATGTACACTTCCACTCCAAATCCTCAGCACACACACTATTTATGCTTGTCTGTGTATCAGTAGGAGTGTGTGTTTAATGTTTTTTGTAATTTATTGGTTTATATGAATATTAAGTGTAAGATAATGATATTAAATGTTGTAATTAGTTGAAAACAAGCATTAAAAAAATATAACATTTAATGCAGGCCTTTATTTTTAATTTTGGTGATGAACATGATGCATCCGCTGTGACGGAACCTATGTAGGAATGTAGGTATTAGCCTCTAAAATTCAAGTTATTAGGGCAAAAATGCTAATAATAGGATAGTAATAATAGGATAATAATAATATTATAAATATTAATGATAATTAGGGCGACACAGTTGCACAGTGGATAGTGCTGTCGCCTTACAGCAAGAACAACGCTGGTTTTAACCCCGGTTGGGTCAATTGGCATTTCTGTGTGGTGTTTGCATGTTCTCCCGTGTTCACGTAGGTTTCCTCCTAGTGCTCCAGTTCCCCCCACAGTCCAAAGACATGCGGTATATGTGAATTAAATAAGCTAAATTGGCTGTAATGTGTGTGTGTGAATGCAAGTGTATGGGTGTTTCCCAGTACTGGGTCGCGGTTGGAAGGGCATCCGCTGCGTAATAACATATGCTGGATAAGTTGAGGGTTCATTCCTCTGTGGCGACCCCTGATTAATAAAGGGACTAAGCCTAAAAGAAATTAATGAATAATGATAATTAGTGTTGGACAAAAATTAACTGTGATTAATCCCGTCCAAAATAAAAGTTTGCTTTTGTGTGTGTGCTGTTTATATTTAATATGTATATGTATATGTATATGACTTTATTCAACAGTTTCTTCTCCTCAGACTCAGTATAGGGTGTGCTTTCACAAGAGTACTGTGCTCTTTATGCGTATTATGCATGGGAGCGCTACTGACGTATACTTCGGATACACCTGTGCTTTGTTTAAAACAGTGGAAGATGTGCGTAGGTATCCGATGTATACATCAGGCAACATAGGCTCATTCCAAAAACGTAGCCCAATATACATTTCTGGCCATCGCGAATTATGTAGCCAGAGAAATGTATGGCTGTATTTTGTCTTTAAAACAATCGCTACGGGGTGGTATGATGCTGTTCCTTTATGACAACGGTGTTCGAGTTTGGCAAAGAGCTGTTCCAGAAAGCGGGTAAGGCAAAACAGAAGCCAAAACCTAAAATAAACAAATAAATAACAGGGTGAGAATGTGGTAAAATCTGAAAAAGTGGTCAAATCTATCAAGGGGCTTTTATTTGCTTTTTAAAACTGTCGGTTGGGGGTAGGGAAGTGGGTGGGTGAGTCAGTCTATTGGTCAGTCAGTCAGTTGGCCTCTGGTGGATGTACATGAGAATAGCAGGCACAAATGACTTTTCATGAGAGAAATTTGAGATCTAAAAAAGTGCACACAGAGGCCGCTGGTGGATTCGCGAAAACAAAAACCGATAAACAAAGTACCTCCTGGGATGTATTTGGCACTCTCCAGAAATGTATATATCGCTAAGTTTTCAGTATAAGCCTGGTTGACATCAGTGCACAGTGTTTATAAACAGGTGCAATATACTAACACTCAGAAGAAGAAACAGTTGAATAAAGTTATTTTTATTTTTTGTGTTCACAAAAGTATTCTTGTACTTTGATAATATTCACACACACAATAGTTTCTCAATACATAAAAACAAGCTCTGACACCAGCATACCAACCAGTGGTGTAGTCCTAAAAAAATAGGTGGTGTACTATTACCCACCCAATCCAAATTTTAAAAGTAGGCAAAGAAATGACGAAAGTCAATGTATCTTTGATTCATTTAATATATATGTATATGTATATATATATATATATATATATATATATATATATATATATATATATATATATATATATACACACACTGCACAGCTGTGGTTTGCTGACTAACTAAACAATGAGCTCAGGAGCAGGATTCTGCCACCGTTTTTATATCAAATTTAAAGGGGACTGAGGCGATCATTTAGTAATGTACAGGTAATCGCAAAGGTGTTAGGGGGGCTTAATGGAAATATAGGAGGGCTAAAGCGACACCCGTGCTGTTTTATAATTTTACTTGAACGTTTCAGCGAGACTTCATTCAGCTGATTTGTTGTGATTTTCGAAAAACTCAAATACTCAATACACAAAAATTAGGGAAGTCTTATCACCAAAACAAGTGAGTATACCGAGAGTATGATCCTCAGAAGTCGTAATACCCAAACAGCTCGTGGAAAACAGTAGGCATACTGAGTATACGTGCGTATAGCAAGGGCTACGCCACTGATACCAACATATCTTTCATTGCTTGATAATGTTTTGATTAAACCACTGAAAGTTTATGGTCTGTTTTGGGAATGTTTTTGGTATTTATCTGAACAGGAACCTCTTTTAGAATTGTAAACACACCAGCAGCACCATTCTGCATCTGTTCACATTTCATTGCAACACAACGACAACTATGTAAAGACGGTGTGTCACTGGTTGTTGCTAGATCAGATACAGTTGCGTCTGGAAGTTAACGAGAATTATTTATATTAGGCCTATTTATAAAATTATTCATTAATTGTATTTTATTAACGTCTACCCTAACCCTGAACCCAACCGTCACAGTAATGTTAAAACAGTAGTTGTACTGAGTATTATTCATGTTATTTATTAAATTATCTAATTAAATCATCTACCCCTATCCCAACCCTAAACTCAATCGTCACAGTACTGTAAAAATATTAATTATTGTTTTACAGTGTCACAAAAATGATGCTATATTGTCGTGCATTTTCACAGCTCTATCCTGCCTACACTTCACCTGTGCGACCCCGCTTTTTGATTTGAATGAATCTTGAAGAAGAATGAAGGTCTCGGGGGTTTAGAACGTTATGAGGGTAAGTCATTAATAACACAATTTTCATTTTTAGGTGAACTAATGTCTTTTAATGAAATCGCATATACCCTACTGTACATCCAGTGTTTTAATTTCTGTTGCTGTACAAGGGTTATTGAAATGTTTGATAATTTTTTCCTACAGATAATATGATGAAAACTTATTTTTTCCTACAGATATTATGATGAAAACTTATTTTTTCCTACAGATATTATGATGAAAAATTATTGCGATTATTACAGAATCAGGTCTCCATAGCAATAAACTATGCCCATAATGCATGATTCATTTTTAATAGTGTGTTGACAAATATTTCTAGGAAAAACAAACAAAATCAATCCCCAAAAATGTAACAACAGAATGTACAGAATCGCTAACCCCAAACTTCCTCTTGCCACTTTACATGGTAAAAATATTAGGCACTGTCAAGTCAGTATAGTATTAAAAACAAGACCAAGTGCAACTGTATAATGACTTTATCTGGCAACATGGAGAATTTGAGACTTTAGCCACACTCTCTAGATCTTTCACTCAGGCAGCTGCTGTGAGTCAGTAACGTTAATTTATTCAGTGACGTGTTTAAATCATCTAATTTTCATTCATAGAATATATATTTCTTATAGGACAGAAAAATACTGAGGTCTGGAACTCTGTGACCTCATAGTTGGCTAGGGGCCAGCATCATTCAATTCATCCATCCGTCCATTCATCCAGAGGGCAGCGAATTAAGAGTGATCGTTTCATTTTATTGATTCACAAGGTAATCACTGCAAATTTTTGTCTGTCATATTGGTATAAAGACCCAGTGACCTCAGTCTTCTCATTTACACGTGTGTCGACAGGCAATTAAAACCCATGTTCAGTTCATGTTCTCCTGATAATCAGCTTCAGAAACGGCTCCAGTGCTCGCTTTAAGAGATCACATTAGCTTCACTTCCGCTTACATTGATTTTCAATGCTTTTAGTGTTAGAATGAGACAAGCACCATGACAGGCATGAGCTTTCCAATACTGCGGCACGTCTTGTGTGTTTCACCTCTGTCAGTGAGTCTAATTGATTCCCGCTCTGCTTTACTGAATCAGGTACAGAAAATCCTTTAGGGTTGTAATCTGCAGGCCTGCAGCAATGCGTTTTGACTGAGACTCTCAGTAACTTGTTCGATGGATCACACATTGTTATACAGGTCTCTTATTATGCTGCTTGGGAAATCATTGCTTATTTGACATTTATTACTTGCATCTGAATAAATATGACAAATTATAAATGCTTAAAAAAAGCTAATTATGGAAATAAAATCTGACTCATCCTGATCCTTGCATTTGACTGTTATGAGCATGTGAATTTGTCCGTTGTTCATTTTAAAATCATAAGACGCATGTCAACAGAGATTTTTATTAACTTTTAATAATTTTTTCATGTAAATGTATCATTACTTGCCAAACAGTAGTACAATTGGAGTAAAGTATCTGTTCTTAATGCAGCTCAAAGTAAGAGTAAGAAGTAGCCTTTCTGAAAGTACTCGAGTAGTGAGTATTAAGCTATGAAAATTATTCCACCTATACCCTGTAATTAAAATGTAGCTTACATCAGTGCCACTTTCTTTTAAGGGTGTTTCTAAGTGTAAGGTAAATTATTTGCCATCCATGCGCTATAAATTTAAAATGTGAGATTAATTTTATATGAGCATACATTGCATTAATATATACACCTATAATAAGCCAGATAGGAAGCAGGTTGATTCATGTGGAGTGAAAATTGTGTAATCTAATGGGCAAACTATAGCTGTTAATGCTTAGGTCATGCACTTTGAACCCGGACTAACATGTCCAACAGTTGGTGTGCCATGATTTTGCATGTTTTTAGCTTTCACACTACACATGCTTGCTGCATTTATAAAGCATCCATGTCTTGAGGTCTATCTGTCTTATGCAATTTTTCTAAGCGTGATTCGATTGAATGCAGTTTTTCTATGTGTGATTTGATTAGACGAAAATCATGGGACTGATTATTTTACATAGCCAATCACCATAAATGAAAAATAGACAGTTACTCCAAAAGTAAAAAGTTACGGTAACACTTTATTTTGATGGTCCATTTGAGTAAGATCTGCTTAATATCTGTTGATACTGCTGCGAAACAGACATATAACTGACTTTAAGAAACTTTGCAAGTACATGTCAACTAACTCTAACCCTAACCCCAACCTAACAGTCTACTTATAATCTAATGAGAATTAGTTGGCATGTAGATACAATGTAACTTAAATTCAACAAAGTCAAAATAAAGTTACTGCTAAAGTTGAAGGATAATTCATGAGTGCAAAAGTACTGATACAGCACAAAAAATTTTACTCAAATAAAAATACAAGTACAATTTTTTTTAAACTACTTAGTAAAGTACAATTTCTGAAAAGAACGACTTAATCATGAGTTATTTGAGTGTTTGTATTTTGTTACTTTACACCACTGTTCATATAAATAAATCACCATTTGTTTACATGCAGTTCTGTTAATAATAATAATTTCACCAGTATGGACCATGCCACACTTTGAGCTAGACTTTATTGTAGGGATATAGAGATGAAAGGGATGGTAAGAGGACAGTGGGCTGAAGGGGAAGGGGAGGATGACTGGTGAACAAGTGGGTAGGTGATCGGGCATCCTACTATGCCCAGAGACTCACGGGGGGGGGGGGGGGGGGTGGGGGGGGGGTATTGTCTCTGTAATAGTTTGGCAGACCCCCCGATTCAACCTACATGTAGGAGTGAAGAGGGAAGCGAGGAAATGAAGGGAGGGAGGGTGGGTTCAAAAGAACAAGAAGAATAGTGCTAGAGGGATGGTCTTCCTTAAATAAGTTTAAGGGAGTAGGTGATTGGTTAAGGAGACGAAGTGAGGCGTGGTTCCACCGCTGAAACTTTATTAACACGTTAACCCCATAATAATAATAAAATAAATAAATAAATAAATAAATAATAATAATAATAATAATAATAAAAACTACATTAAAAAAAATCTAAGGATAGAAATGGGACTCATTCTGGTCCCTTGATTTTGCAATTACTTATGAGTTTGTGAATTTTGCCTGTGGTAATTTGATGATTCATATTAGGTAGTTAAAATCATAACATGCTTTTTTTTCTATCTCGACATTTTCTAACTCAAAAGATTTTTAATAATTTGATATATTGTTATTTATCATGGTGGCACGGTGGCGCAGTGGGTAACGATGTTGCCTCACAGCAAGAAGGTTGCTGGTTCAGTTGCCATTTCTGTGTTGAGTTTGCATGTTATTCCCATGTCCGTGTGGGTTTTCTCCGAGTGTTTTGATTTCCCCCACAATTAAACTTATTAAACTAAGTTAATCATCTTCTAACTTAATTTTATAAGTTATGCAAGCTGTTTTAAGTCAGGTTAACATAATATAAGTTCAATGGACCCATAAAGTTAATTTGAATCAGCTTAAAAATTTAAGGCAACCAGGATTTTTTACAGTGTACTTGCTAAACAGTAGTACAATTGGAGTAAAAGTATCTGTTCTAAATGCAGCTCAAAGAGTAAAAAAGTAGTCTTTTTGAAAGTACTCGAGTAGTGAGTATTAAGCTATGAAAATTATTCCCCCTATAGCTTACAAATAAAAAATGTAGCTTACATCACTGCCATTTTCTTTTAAGGGTGTTTCTAAGTGAAAGTTAAATTATTTGCCAGTTATTATTATTTTTATTTCGCAATGTGCGATTTGATTAGACGAAAATCATGGGACTGATTATTCTACATAGCCAATCACCATTAATGAAAAATAGACAGTTACTCCAAAAGTAAAAAGTTACTGCTAAAGTTGAAGGATAATTCATTTATTTTATTTTCGGCTTAGTCCCTTTATTAATCGGGGGTTGTCACAGCGGAATGAACCACCAACTTATAAAGTTTTTTTTGTTTTTGTTTTTGTTTTGTTTTTTTATGCAACAGATGTCTATGCAGTTCTGTTAATAATAATAAAAATAGTAGTAAAAACAATATGTAAAAAATCAAAGGATAGAAATGTGACTCATTCTGGTCCTATGATTTTGCATTTACTTATAATGAGTTTGTGAATTTTGCCTGTGGTAATTTGATGATTCATATTTGGTAGTTAAAATCAAAACACAAACTCAAGCGATTTTCAATAATTTGATCAATTATTATTCATCATACAATTCATTCATTCATTTTCTTTTTGGCTTAGTCCCTTTATTAATCAGGGGTTGCCACAGCGGAATGAACCGCCAACTTATGCAGAATGTGTTTTACACAGCAGATGCCTATCCAGCCACAACCCAGCACTGGGAAATCATCATACAGTTCTGTCATTTTAATCATTTGCTCAAAATATTCACAACTGAATTCATATTTCAAAAAAATCCAAGTGAAATAATAAAATTAAAGGAAGGAATTGAGTTTTGATTCATCCTGATCTTTTGTTTTTTAATTATGCTATTATGAATTTTTTCATTTGAATTTGACAAATCACCATTTGTCATACAGTTCTGTTCTTTTTCTATTTGTTGAATCAGTGAAAATTCCCTACAGATTACTCAAATCTGTATCATTCATTTTCCTTTGGCTTAGTCCCTTTATTCTTCAGGGGTCGCCACAACGAATTGAACCAGCAAACATATGTTTTACGCAGCTGCAACCCAGTACTGGGAAACACCCATACACTCTCACATGCACAGACATACACTATTGCCAATCTAGTTTACTCAATTGTCTGTGGACTGTGGTGAAAACCAGAGCACCTGGAGAATTTTTAGCCAATAACTAGATTTACACTTTAGTTATGAACTTACTGTTTGTAAATGTGTGTTAATATGTATTTATTCAGTTTTTATATTATTATCAGTAATATTTAATATTTAAGAATATGCACATGATTTAGGTACAGTTCAGTTTATATCATAAATTGTTGTCTTTTAGTAGATATATAATATGAGAGATTTCCATAGCTTTGTTTACTAAACAAGTAGTTGTAATTGGATTCGTATTGTAAACCTAAATAAATAGTTTTTTTAGTTCATGTGTTTTAATACTCTCAAAACCATTCCACGTGAAATCTGCAGATTTAAATATGGATTTTATTTTTTACTTAGAACATTCTGCGCAGGAATAGCAAAAAAAACAAAAAACAAAATATAAAACTTCTGTCTGTCCCTGCAAATGCCTCTCATCTGTATAAATATTCCAATGAATAATGGTAAAATAAATAAATTAATAAATAAAATTCACAGGACTGAAAACTAACTGACTCATTCTCATGCTATGTTTTTTACATTTACTTTTCATGAGTGTGTGAATTTGGCCTCTGGGACTTTAGTGATTCATATTAAAATCAAAAGGTGTTTTGTGAAATAGTTGTAGGGCACATTGTATAGGGTTTTATTCGGGTCGACGTGGCATTTCTTTTCCCCTTCATTTTTACATCTGCACATCAGACAATTGCATTATTTGCATTATGTCAAGAGTGATAAATAAAAAGTTAATTAGGGACAAAGAGGCAAAAGGGGTAAATCTACTGAGGAGATTTGGTTGTCTCAAGTGGAGCAGCACATAATGCTCAGTGTGTGGCACTGTTATACAATGTGTTTTTACTGCATTTATATGCACCACTGCATGTGTGATTTCATGCTCAACTAGAGCCTCTCAGTCTCTGCTGATTCTGAGCTTTCAAATTGATATCAAATACAATTAAAAATAATTCATGATTTTTACAAATTATTGATTTTTTTATTGACTTTTTTTTCCTTCAAATTCCAGTTTATAGCTTTTAAAACCCCGTGATTACTTAATTATTTGTTTTTATTTGTTTTTATTGCTTTGAGTAAATCAAGCTTAATGTATTTTTTAACAATTTCACAAAAGTTTATCTGAGTTTGACTTACAAATCCCTTTGTATCACAATCACCAGCGATCTAATCCTGGCAGATCGTTAGTAAACACACATTCATTAAAGAACCACAAATCTGCCAATTTATGGACTACAAGTTCCAGTCATGCACCGTTTAGATGAACCTGTTCCTCTTTCCATTGATTTCACACACTCAAGGTTGGGAGCTGCTCATGAATTGATTACATGGACTATATAATAGGGTTGGGTCGATAGAGGATGCCATCACTCATCGCCGATGGTTGATTGAGATACTGTTGGTTTGTTCCTCTTGGTTGTGCACCTTTTTTACCAACCAAGTTTGTCGAGGCCATTATAACGACACAGATCACTCTGCCTATTCATGCCAGAGTCCCACGGAAAAAAAGTGATTGACAGGTGGTAATTTGTGTGTAACTTATCTTTATTTATTTATGATTTGGTTATGGGTAAAACAAAGACCATGCGGGTCAGGTAGTTGAAACGGTAGGCTACAAATAATTAATTCGTTATGAATTAATTAATTCATCGACGCCTATGACAACAATGCCATCGTCCATCGCAATGTTTCACATTAGACATTGTACGATGCCAAATTGGTCGACATCGCCCAACCCTACTATATACACAGCACACCTCTTTGCTGAGTCTTGCTATACTGTTAGTGAACATTAAGACACGTTTTCCTTGCCTTTCCATGTAAGACCTTTACTTTGTTGTTTTGTTTGTTTATGTTGCCTGTTTACTGTCTGTACTGATTATTCACAGGTGTTTTGACCATGTCTCTGGATTCCCCGTGTATGCCCCTGTGTTGACCAATTGCTTGCCTGACCATCCTGCTAAAAAACCTGCATTTTGATCTGCACTTCGTTATCAGCGTCTCGGTCACATTACACCGTGACTAACCTGGAATATAAAAATAAATAGAGGAATGGACCACGTGTCATAACCGGATAAATTCCAACAAAAATGAACAGCACTACATGAAAAAAATCCAGCTTAAAGCAAGTCTTTGGTTCAGGGCTGGTAGTACAAGTTGAGGGCAAAGGCAAAAATAGGGTCAATTTTCCAGCAGGGCAGACCAAATCCAGGATGGCTCCAGAGAACACAGAAGTTAAACAAACAACAGACCAACAAGAAAGCAGCACTCAGTGTAAGCAACCCAACACTCAAGAGGAGAAGCAAAACACCCTCAGATATAGGACCAGCAATCAGCAGGAATGAGAGGCGGTTGGCTGTAAACAAGTGAAAGACTACTGATTGGCAAAGACAATCAGCTGTGTAAAGCTACTGTACACAGCAAATTGTGGATCGTTTCCACTGACTGGTACGGTACGGTACAGTTCGGTTTGGTACGGGTCACCTTTATCAGGCTTGCGTTTCCACTAACAAGGGTACCCTTTTGGTGGGCGTGGTGTACACAGAAACAGAAAGTTTCAGTCGACGTCATTCTCGCTCTAGGAAATGTCTACAATAAAGCTGTATGGGTCACTGTATGGGTCACTCACATATCATATAAGAAGCTCTCCTAACAAAACAGACGCTTTACACACATAAATACTTGTGTAGAAATGTTTATTACTAACTTTTCTATGAACATGAGTTGATTATAACTGCAGATCAATGACAGTGCGAAACAGCCTACTGTAACGTCTGTAATTATATAAAATAAATAAATAAATGAACATATACTGTATAAACACATACAGCCCCTTACAGTCTCCGATATGTTACCAACTACAGAAGAACTACATATAGCAGACATTTCGCGTGTGGCTCCGCCTTTTGGTACCCTTTCTCGTGTTTGGTACCCTTTTGACAGTGGAAACGACCATAAAAGCGTACCAAACCGAACCGAACCGTACCGTACCACTCAGTGGAAACAGGCCATTGGAGAGAGCAGATTGGAAAGCAGTCAGAAGTAAAAGATAAAAACGCTGTCAAAAAAAAAGAGAATCAAAGTTCAAACCCGGGTTTTGACAAAAACTACTAAAAACACTTTGACTACTAAAAAGCTCTTTGAAACTGTGTGGCAAAATATTTAGGAAAAGCACCACATTTGTTCAATGCACCAACAATGAGGCGGAGTAACACAGGAGTGTAAAGTCACAAATGTGATCAAGATTATATAGTAGATTGGGAGACATGCCAAAACAATAGCTCTGAGAAAACATTCTGAGTCAGTTGAAGAAAAGTCATCTAGAGCTTGTATAAACTGACATTAACCTTCAACAAAACTGAAAAAAGAGCACCCAAAATCTAACTGCTTTACAATGTCTTCCACCATTTTAGAAGAATTGGTCACATGAATAAAATGTGTCATCATCACACTGCGAGATGAAATCCACAATGGAGAGTTTTCAAAAAAATAAGTTTTCATTGACTAAAACACTGAGTGATGGAAGGGCAAAATGGACAAAGAAATATGCATTGAATTCAAACTTGTATTTTAAAGTTTCAGCCGGCACAGTGGCTCAGTGGTTAGCACTGTGACCTCGCAGCAAGAAAGTTGCTAATTCGAGTCTCGGCTGGGCCAGCTGGCATTTCTGTGTGGAGTTTGAATGTTCTTCTTCCCGGGTTTGCGTGGGTTTCCTCCGGGTGCTCTGGTTTCCCCCACAGTCCAAAGATATGCGGTATAGGTGAATTGAGTAAACTAAATTGGCCGTATGAGTGTGAATGAGAGCATGTATGGATGTTTCCCAGTACTGGGTTGCAGCTGGAAGGAAATCCGCTGCGTAAAACCAGAGCTAGAAGTAGCCAGAAGTAAGCATGGCTGCATTTCCTTTTTAAAATGAACACTATGGGGTGGAATGACACCATTGCTTTTCCTGCTTACCCAGCCTGATCTCACGAGAAAACGTAAGTATTTTACGTTTTGTCAGTTTAGTGACTAATTCGTACGAATTCGCACGAGTTCAGTCGTATAAAAAATTGTGTGATTTTAAAAAGTGTACATCGGCATGTACATCGGCGAACATGTACATCGGCGAACTTGAGACATGGAGAGGAGTTGACCATAATGTCGGGGTTTGAGTCTGGTGAAGAACAGTTCCAGAAAGCGGGTAAGACAAAAGCTACAAATTGAAATATTCAAGTAAATAACAGGGTGATAATGAAGGGAACTCTGAAAACATTATAAAAATCAGGCAAGGGCTTTTCTTTTTCTGGATTGCTTTTTAAAATTGTCGGTTAGGTTTAGGGAAGTGGGTGGACGGGTCAATCGGTGATCGATCAATCAGTTGAAAACACGATTGGTTGGGTTTAGGAAAGAAAGAGGGTGGGTCAGTCGATCGGTCAGTTAGTGAGTCAAACAGTCAGTCAACAGCGGCCTCTGGTGAATTTACGTGAGAAGAGCAGGCACGAATTGCATACGCAAGAGAAATTTAGATCTCAAAGAGCGTACACAGCGCCCTCTGTTGGGTTCACGAAAACAAAAACTGCAAAAAAAACATAAGCTCCTGGAACGTATTTGGTGCTCTCCAGAAATGTACAGATGAAGTCTGA